>NC_056731.1:974188854-974218854 GCF_019279795.1 Protopterus annectens
TTAACAGAAAATAAGCATTTTACAAAGGAAGATTCTGCATTTTCACAGTTTGCTAAGCAAGTACAATGTTAGAATTTAAAACATAAAACTGTATAAATGATAAAATGTTCATACTAAACAATGAGATTCTATCTTATGAGAATTCTAGAAAATATGTAAAGCACATATGAGGCAAAAACGTTTAATTAATGCAGACCTTTTATGACTAAATAATATAATTATTATAGGCAATATTTAAATGTCTCACACTTTTAATATTTTCATGGCAAGGATCGATTGATTTTTTTTCTGATAGTAGTAGGAATGCTTAATCAGAAAGTAGAAAGCTTGGATATCAACTGGTGTCTTTAAATAACCTTCACTGTTTAGATTACTTACCTACTCTTGGCACTTTCTCTAGATCATTAAGTGCAACATATGGTCCCTGAAAAAGTAATATGCATTTTAGGCAGAATTTTTCTTTTTATTTCATTTAAAATGCACTGTATTGCAAAACATTTCAAGGCATGCCATAGATAAGATATAGACAGATGAAGAAAGAATACCAGCTCCCCCCAAAAAAAATGTTTTCTGAAGCATTAGGCAGAAATTGTTTTTAAGAAGAGTCTATTTTGGAATAGAAGGAGCAGGACAGGAACATTAGATAAGAAATATCATAAATGCACATGATATGACATACCTCTCTAAGGTGCATCAATTACATAAGTGTGTAGCATGGCCATTTTATTTGATGATTTCAGTGTTGAGAATAAACCATTATGAAGTTGTAGGGATATAATTTTACCTGCTCTTAATTTTAATTCTAAATTATTTAGCAGTTTTATTGCACTATGGTATTGCTTAGGCGCTTGGCATTTACTTTTGTATGTCTATCATGGTCTAGAAAACTAGACAGGTACATTAAATCTTAACACAAACTCACCTGGTTAATATTCAGTTCATGCTGCAACACAGTAGTAACATATACATATATGCTGTTCTGAATTTCTTTTCTCAAGTTGTGTGGTTTATCCATTATGGTCTATTTTATTTTTTCTGTCGCTGCAGTGTATCAGTCTTGGAAAAGTTTTTTTTTTAGATACTGTGCATGGAATCTACTTACAGCTCCTTTCTCCAACCCACCTCTTGGTGTTCTTTCTAGCACATATAAGGCTGTGCACTGTGACTGCACTATTTCAGTCTCACCTTGTATATGCATAAATTTTGTCATTTCAAGTCATCTTTGGCTACTTTGTGTGACAATATTGTCCTTCATCTTAATAAGTAAAGGCCACCACTGCCCATGCCAATAAATGTCGAGCATGCTAATACTGAACTGTAATATGCTTTTTTAAAGTAAAGTCTAACAAACAAAACTCCAGTGTTGCATTTTGATATATACGGTGACTAGAGAAATTCCCTCCTAATATCCAAGCATGAGGACAAATGATCTCTATCTTTCTTTCTTCCAAACTTTCTATAGCTATCCACCTGTCTGTCTTTCTGTCTGTCTCTTTATCTATTTTTTTCATTTTTGCCGAGGTATTTATTATTGCATTCATCCATTTGTTAACCAGGTAGGGAGAGTTGTCCAAGGAGAATCTTCAGATACAATTCAGGCCAAATGTTAATGCCATTAGTGCTACAGATGTAAATTAATGTTTAGATGTTAGCAAAACTTGCATATCATAGCCTACAATAATTCATTATAATCTAGTGATGACTCCAGGAGTTTTTGCATTTACATCCTACAGATGCTGTACATATAATCTGTTCATATTTACTTTAATAATTTCAAAACTATGCCACATACAAGCTATTTGTAAACCTTACCCAGTGGCAACACAACTGCACTGACATTTTGCCTCTGTCTAGTGCTGTTTAGAAATATTTATTATTGTTTATTAACTATTTATGAAAGTTTCCACAACTTTCTTATTCTTCTACATATCTCAGAATCAGAAACAACAGATATAACTGCTTGGCTTTATATAAAAACTCACAGATGGATAAATACAATGCTACTGAAATATTTGTGCAACTTGTGTTTACTGTCATATTTTAAGTTGTTTACAGAACATTACACAAGTAATGTTTACTATACTTAATATGGGTTAGAAAATCCAGTTTAAGAATCAAAATCTAATGAAATGTATCACTGTAAAGATGTGCTTGTGCTGAACAGTTTGCAGTTTAAATTTCTTTAGTAACCCTTATGGCCCAAAAGATATGAACATTTGTTTGAAATGTGAAGTCATGACTGCTTTTGTCAAAAAGCTTGGGACGCCTTCTGAGTGCATTGTAGTAAGCCTGTTATTAAACTGGAGCAGATGAGAACTATCACATTCTATTTAAGTGGCAGGCATCTCCTGAAGTCTCCCTGGTTAAATGTCGGCACAAAAAAGATAAAAGGCCAAAGACCCAGAAAAAGAGCATATCTTGAGGATCACTCTTCTCCTTTAAACTTCTTTTTTGTGAGGGGATCACCCCTGCTCCCCCAGTGTAGGGACAATCCCACCACACCCCCTGAACTTACATATCTGTATCAGTACACCTCTGAGAAAAGGGAACATCCCAAGATATGGCCATCTTGGACAGAGTATATATATATATATATATATATATATATATATATATATATATATATATATATATATGGGTTCACTACATATGACCAAAAATTCATATGACCGAAGCCGATTTGACTGAGACCACATGACCAAAAGTTAATTTGACCGAAAACTCATTTGACCGAAAAACAGCACTGGCAGGTATATGCCCTGTTCCCCACTGTAGTGTAACCCTGGAGTGAGAATATAAAGTTAGGGGGCGTGTGGGGGGGCACAGCCCCCCACATTTTGCAACCAGTTTTTACTGATGTTGTATGTTTTAATGCATTTTTAATGGATACACATGTATATAATAGTGCATAAACTGCAATTATGTGGGGGGCCGTGCCCCCCACACCCTCCCTGACAATATATTCTAACTCCAGGGTCGCACTACAGTGGGGAACAGGGCATATACCTGCCAGTGCTGTTTTTCGGTCAAATGAGTTTTCGGTCAAATTAACTATCGGTCATTTGATCTCAGTCAAATGGGCTTCAGTCATATGAACTTTCGGTCATATGTAGTGAACCCATATATATATATATATATATATATATATATATATATATATATATATATATGTAAGCCTGTTTTTCAGCCAATCATTCTGTCTTTGTGGAACTCACTCAAGCGGGTCCTTCAATTTCAAATGGTTGCTATTCCCAAACTAGTGAGAAGACTGATGTCAAATTTTGACAAAAGGGTATGAAACAAGCAATTCAGAGAGCAGATAAAAAAAATGATATGGAAGATCTGACTACATTTAAAAGACTGCTTCACAACAAGGACCAGTACAAATGACAAAATAACACACTAAAGGAAAAGGAGTAAAAATACAGGACGATGACTGATACCACTAGGGACCGGACATGTTTATTATCTGGGAGATACAAATGACTAGATGGAGAAAAAGGTGTTTGTGTTGTGTGAGAAGAAGGTCTATAGAGGAAAGATTGCACCATGTAAAATAGACAGGAAAAGATCAAGTATACAGTTTCCCTGGGAGGGATATAAATCAAATACAACAAGAACATATTGACAGCTAAGAAAAGAATCAGGCTGCAATGTAAGATCCCCTTTATGGATAAAGAAAAGACATTTCTTGATTGTATATTCATAGTGGCCATGCTACAAACCTAACAACAAGAAGTACAGCAGATGGAAAGAAATGCAAATACATAGAATAGTGCCGTAGTCCCTTTAGAAAGGGTAGTACAAACTCTTGAAGAAGGTAGCCATTAAACAAATAGATAATTCCATGGAGTTGTGCATGTGAGAAAGAATTTGATTACTTTTATCTTCCTTAAGTCCTTTTTTCTGTGTGATTTTCACATCAATATCCCAAGATGAATGTTAGCCAATGTTGGTCTCATATTGGGTATCACCTCCTTCCCTTTCACACTTGTGTATTCAAAAATGATGTCAGATCAAGTCATATTTGGCTGCTTTGTATGACAATCTTCACCTTCATCTTAATAAGGAGAGGCCACTGCCTAAGCCAATAAATGTGGAGCAAGCCAACAATGAATTGTGATTTTTTAAGGTAAATTCAAACAAACACAAGTCCAGTGTTACATTTGGATACATACCTTTCCTTTGCAATGCACTAATCATAGCCCCTCTGATAAAGCCAAAATAATAAATATGAATGCTGACAAATATTAATTTCTCCCAAATTTTGATGACTTATGACTTAATTTATAAAATTCCTGAGTGTTTATGGGCAGTTTTATGGACTGTTATTCTGGCCTAATTGACTCTGATTTTACAGCAACTGTTGTATACCTATATACACAAAACATGATAGAATAGTACAAAATATCATTATAAAATATAACTGAAGTAATACTTCTCTGATAAAGTTTCTCTGTTAATGTGAGTAGCAGTGACACACGCTGAGATGATGCAAATACTACCACAGCATAAATGTGTCTGTGTTCTTGTACATACTTGATTTTGAAAGTTGGATTTACTAAACTTATGAAATATTAATGTGTGTATGTGTATGAGTACATGAATGCATGTACATGTGTTTTTATATGCATACATACAATAAATCATGCATGAAGTAATCCATGTCAGTTACATGACATACCCCCAAAACTATATATTTAAGCACCATGTAACACCCACCAATACAAGAAGTGCTAGAAAGGAAGAAAGACGTTGCAATCAGATGAACCACTATAACATACCGTAAACTAACATCCCAATTAGCATTAAAAAAAAATAAATCACATTGCACATTATAGAAAAACATACATACTGGTGAAATTGACTCTCAGTCTGAAATTAGATGATTAATTAAAGTGCATGTATAATACGCATGCATAAAGAAATGTAAGCAACAGACTCATTCCAGTTAGTTCCTATGGACACGACAATTTCCCAATTTACATATTCACAGTATCACTTTGACTATACATACAAATATCATACATACATATGAAATTATAACTTTCATACATTACTAATAGATGTTTATAATCATACTGAAAAAATGATCAGTTACATGTTAGCTGTGGTACTCCAAGTACTGAAATCATAGTTTTTGTAGGCCAGTGCAAGTATAATTATCATAAACATACAAGTGGTACAAATGAATGCCTACATACAGCTATTTAATAGCACAGACATAATAACCCCTAACAATTAATAATGTCACAGATATACATTATCAGATAATGCATTAAATAGCATCATTATCCCCACTGTGTATATATATATATATATATATATATATATATAATATAATATGTGTGTGTGTGTGTGTGTATTTACATGCATACAGGTCAAAGCTCCTACCCACTTCAGCCATGGTAGCTCACAAAACTGGAAAATGATTATTACAATCAAAACAATGCTAAGTAATTCTCAAGCAGGACATAGCCAAATTCAGTGGCTACTTCAATGTGGACACATTGCGTGGCATTCTGCTGGATGTGCCCAAGGTGTAAGTCACATATTCATCCTTTCCAAAGCTATAGGGCTCAAACTTTAGGAGGCAGGTATTGCATCCTCAGGGGAAGCCAGGAGATAAGATCACGCTCCAGTAAAATGCTAATAATAGCACCAAAAACAGCAACCACAGAAAGTGTACGAAAAAGATGATAATAACACCCACCAGGATCATAATGTTTGTCAAAAACAAATCAACAATGTTTTGTGTAAAGATATGTACCATAACATCCGTAATGTGTTTCTGACACCAATGTGAAGTAATGCTTACAGAAAGGGGATGCTGTATCATGACCTATACAGGCATTTCTGACCAGTGCATGATTTGAAGACATTGTGCATCAGACATTCTCATGCCCTTCCTATAAAGGAAAATATAAGGTAACACCTGTATATATGACAGCGGCAATAAACACTACCATGGGTCATATAAAATTAACAAACTGAATTTAATTCTCACCAACAAAATATAAAAAGTGCAACAGTTTTCACACTATTAATGCATTTCAGCTACAAATAGTTTTGTATGATCAAACCTGGGTAGCAATCACTTATTCTGAGCATCTTGTACATTAGACCACCATGAATAAATAATGAATCCAAGCAAGACGAAACATACCTGAATATAATATGTGTTGCTAAGAAATATATATTGAGGAACAGCAAACTGCATTGTGGATAATGTCATACATAGCTTACTGACTTCCTTATATGGTCTGATATGACTGATTTAATCACTGTTTAATATATGACACAATCCTCTATGTATTACGAGAAAAATCACTAATCACTGATTTCACATGTAAGGAAGGTACTGTTATATCTTACAACCGATCTGCTACTCAGACCTCATGGTGGAGAGCCTGAAGCATGAAGGTTAGAAGCTGACAGAGTGTGTCTGATGCCTTGTTCTTCACTACTTCAGCTGCTATGTTAGCCTGTTTGCTAGCTAAATAGTATTACTTCTTAGCCTGGTCCATCTTTTCTGTCACTCACTTTTTCCTTCACTCCTTTCTTTTGATGATTTCCTGGAGCTCAACATTCCAGCAATAGCTTTCCTTATGTACCTTACTTCCATAACTGACTCATCCACATATCAGTTCAATTGTCCTCTCAAATGAGGTTTTGAGGTGCTGACATTTTTCTTCAGCTCCACCTATTTTCACTTCTTCCTGAGGTGCTAGGGTCCTGAATATTTCCTTGAACACTTGCATATTTTCTTTAGTCAATTTCCAGGTCTTCAGACTAGAGTTTACTGACCTTAGAATTTTCTCTGACTACTGCTTTCAGCTGATTGTGGCAACCAGTGGTTTATGCTGTGGACTGACCATTTCACTGGGATGATTTTGAAGTCAGTGATTCTACCTCAATGGCCTTCCCTTACGTAGAGGAAGTCCTTCTGAGTTGCATGTTGGCCATTATTGTATGCAATCTGGTGACTCTCTTTCTCTCTCTCTCTCTGTCTCTGGCTGAACCATGTGCTGGCCACCATCAAACGATTTGCTAGACAAAAGTCTAGAATGGCCACAACTTTATTCCTGTTGTCCCATCCATGTGGATCTGAGTCCTCCTATCCTGTATTGACTATGCCAATATGTGCGTCCTGGGCCAACTCAAATTGTTACATTTTATCTGGTAGGTTCTGCAGCTGCTGCCTGAATGCACTCTTTTCTTTGCTTTTACAGCCCTGCTACAGTGCTTAGCCTGAAATTATGAATACATGATTGACAGACCACGATGCTTTTTTCCAGAGATGGTCTGCACCTGTCGCCCCTGGGATTCAGGTTACTGGCTAAGGCTCTTGCCACCCCTATAGTGCCTTTTTTAGGCAAACTTCAAAGGACAAAACCACCACCATAACAGGTACAAGCATGCAAAATCTGAAGGTAATGCTACTCAATGCTAGAAGTCTAAACCTCAAAATGCACTCTCTCGAGGCACTCCTAAAAATGGAGAACATCGATATCTGTGCAGTAAGTGAGACCTGGTTCAAGGCTCCAGAGAGCACCCCTGCAATACCAGGCTACAACTCTTACCACACTTTTCGGCCACCAAACCAGGACCGAAACACTAAAGGTGGAGGAGTGTCAATATTCACCAAGGATATTCACACCACCAGGCTAGTTGGCCAGCACAATGTGTCTGAAATTCTCCAAGTGCAACTAACACTAGGTAAGACTGCAATCCAAATTGTAGCTTGCTACAGATCCCCCACCATACCCCAAGATTCTCACTACACCTTTTTAAACATACTGGAAAATATTAAGATAGAACCAAACACCCTAATACTGGGTGATTTTAACTACCCTGCCATTAACTGGGAAAACTACTCATGTCCCAACACCTTTGCGCAACGGTTCTTGGAATTCATAAATTCCAACGCCCTGGATCAACTAATCCACAGTCCCACCAGGGGCCCCAATATCCTAGACCTGGTCATTACCAACATGGCAAATCAATGCTCCATACCTATGGTCACCCCCTCGTTAGTCAGGTCTGACCATAAGCTAATCACCCTTAACATCCACATCCCACCCCCACCCCCCAGTAAAGAAACCACCATAAAAAACTTCTCCAAAGCCAACTTCATGCTACTCAAGTCAGAAGTGACAAACTTCATGACACCCATGCAGACGGGAACTGAAAGTTCAACTGCTGAATCCTACACTAAGGCACTGTACGAGCACATCCACTCATGCATGAATCGTGCCATGCCAAATAGAACCAAAATGCTCTCATCCAAAAAAAGGAAGCCAATCTGGTGGTCCCCTGCCATAAACAAACTTTACAACAAAAGGAAGAAACTTTTGCAGAAAAGAGGAAAATCCCAAGATGCAAAAAACTCCCTTACTAGCCTCAGTAAGAAACTGAGATGCCTCATAAAATCCTCCAAAGCTAGTTATGAAAATAAAATTGCCAAAGATTCCAAAGACAACCACAAAGCATTCTATAACTATGTCAAGAATCTAAATGGCAATGCTCAGATCTGCTCTGAGCTAAAACAGAATGGCAATAAATATACTGATCCAAAGGATATTGCCAATATCCTGGCAGATCGATTCAGTGCCAACTTCACCCCCCTCACCCCTAAATGGCCCATCTCAATACCGGAAGATTGCCAAATTCCAGTAATAACGGCCACACAGGTACAAAACGCACTCTCTAAAGCCAAGAATACAGCATCCATGGGACCAGATGACATCCCAGGCTGTGTACTACATGAACTACAATATGAACTGGCACCTCACCTAAGTGTCATGTTTAATCATAGCCTCACCTCAGGTTTCGTGCCCACTGAGTGGCGCAGAGCTACAGTTATCCCAATCCACAAGGGGGGATCCACCTTGGATCCCGGAAACTACCGTCCCATCAGTCTGACAAGCCTTATCTGCAAGGCCATGGAGCGTATTATCATGGAACTTATAAACAAAGACATTGGCAACCTTCAAACACTGGACCCCACCCAGTTTGCATTTGTGAAGGGCCGATCTTGCTCCTGAACCTGATTGACTTCTTTGAATCAGTCTCCAGAGCCATGGACAAGGGTAAGGTGGTCCACACAGCCTATCTAGACCTTGCCAAGGCCTTTGACACCATCCCCCACTCTGGAATCATAGATAAACTTACTAAGTTGGGTATTAATCCCTATGTCACCCAATGGGTTGCTAAATGGCTTACTGATAGATCCCACATTGTAAAAGTAGCCGACTCCAAATCCAGCTCCAGACAAGTGACAAGTGGAGTACCTCGGGTTCAGTCCTGGGGCCACTCTTGTTTGGCATCTACTTCTCTGAAGTACAGGTCAACACTAAGGGACTCTGGCTAACAAAGTTTGCAGATGACTGCAAACTGGGAGCCATTATTGAATCCCCAAATGATGTGGATACTCTACAAAAGGGCCTTACAGAAACAGATGCTTGGGGCCAGAGCCATGGGCTCAAGCTCAATGCCAAGAAATGTATTGTTATCCCCTTTGGGAAAAAACATGTATCCATGAATTACCATATAGGTGGCAGTACACTAAACACAGAAAGAGTGATAAGAGACTTAGGGACACAGGTGGACAGTGGTCTCACCTTCGATAACCACATCGCCACAACAGTCAGGAAATCCTTCTATGTGGCACACCTCATCACGAAGGGCTTTTCATCCAGAAAAAAGGAGGTAATTGTCCCACTGTACTCATCCCTCATTAGACCCATTATAGAATACAATGCCCCATTTGGTATGTACCTCTCAAGACATCTGCAACAACTGGAAAGGCCTCAGAAATACCTCACTCAAACAATCACAGGCCTAAAGCAGATGCCCTACGCTGACCGCCTTAAAAAACTCCAGCTATACTCTGTCGCATATCGTCTACTCAGAGGCGATCTCTGCTTAACATACAAGGCCATGTCAAACCCAGAGCTGTTGGACATCCTACACTTAAAGAAATCCTAATCCCTCAGAGCTACATGCTCCAGGGATCTAAACCTTGTCATCACAATAAACAAAACATGCTGGAGGGATAGGTTCCTGACCCAGAGACTCCCCAGACTCTGGAATAGATTGCCCATACATGTCAAGCAGAGTGCCTCTTTGGACCTCTTCAAGAGGAACCTTGATGATTGGATGGGAGAAAGGAAATTCACCCCAGGGATCACGTCAGTCGCCCTGCTAGACAGGGGTCCAGGAAAGTAAATAATGTGGGAAGAAATAGCCAGGGAATTGCTATGGCTAGGCTTGTATAGGCCCTAGGGCTGATAGCCTAGTACCAACCTATGAACCTATGAACCTATGCCCTGTCTTTCCAGTGGAGTCTGATTGCTATGAGTTTGTAACTAATAATGATGGCATCCCTCATTGTCTTCTGATGCCTCTCCCTCAGTACAGTTCTTACACCATTTAAAGTCTGTCCTTGTCCTGAGCAATATATTCTGGATCCCAATCCAAGTGTCTTAGCTGATCTGCCTTTCCATCTTGTTTCTTGGATACTACTAATAATGATACTAAGGATATCCAGCCTCCTTCATCCCATCATGCCATCCACTTCTAAGCTCCGTCCTGGCAGTGAATTGGTTGTGTTTTCCCTTGTTGTTGAAGTCTTCAAGCTGCCCTATTGTCCCAGAACCAGTATTTTATTGCAGGGTTTTTCCCACCACAAATGTTACATACAAATGGGAATCTGTAAGACAGCCACCCATAACTGCCTGCATTAAATGCCTATCATAGTTTGGCTTTGCTGAAAGCAAAGTTCTCATGCCGGCCATTATGTATTTGGATACTCCTTCTGGGCCCATCTCATTTGCTCACTCAACTGAGTGCAGTGAGATCATATTCTGATTTCAGGCACTCCTAATGTGTACAAAGAGAGCATTTGGGAAGGAACAAAATGTTCTAAGCTTGTTTCCTGCCTTTCCTGTAAGTAGTCTAGTCCACATACAGATTTGCTGTATCCAGGACTATTTGTAAGCTTCTGATCCCCCAATCCTTTCTGTGTTGCAGGGAAGCCTTCTAGCTTAACTTTGTTTCTTAGAACTAGACAGTTTTTTAGTTTCAGGACTCAGATCTGTTTCTTTGAGCTCAGCACTTGTTCAGAACTCATTGTAAGCACTAAATAAGCTACAAATTACTACAGCACTCAACTTTCCTCACTTGTCTAGAGGAAAGCAGTTTTTAGTACTTAATAAATAAGCACCTATCCAGGCATGTCTAAGGGTCAGCTCCTGGTGTTTTCTTCTGTCTACCTGATGAATCTGGGCATCTTGGGGCAATGCAGCAATTGCCTCATGTACACAGACAGCCCTCTCTACTTACCACCCAACACTACAACCTGTGAGATATGCACTTATATAGCCAAACTGGAAGCAAAGCCCTCTTCACTCAAGACTGGGCTAGACAGTCCAGAGGAGAAGGTAAACACTTGCACCATAACACACTCATCACAGGGTCTATACTGAATCAGCGAATGCTTAAAAAGGCGAACACTGATTCATCTACCCTATTTCAGTGAATGCTTAAAATCTTGAATACCCGGAACAGCAAATTTTTTCTCAGGGAAAAAAATCGCTGGGCCGGTTTTCCATTTCCTCCACTGTGGTGCGATCTTGGAGTTGGTATATTTAAGTAGGGGGGTGTGGGGGGTACAGCTCCCCACATCGGGAAGGTGGGGGGGGGCAAAGCCCCCCACGTTAAATACTGTTTTAAGGTTTTTTTTTGTTTGTTTGTTTTTTTTGTGGAGCAGCGATTTTTTTCCCTGGGAAAAAAATTGCTGTTCCGAGTGTTCGGCATTTTCAGCATTCAATGAACTAGGGTCGATGAATAAGCATTCACTTTTTTAAGTGTTCGCTTATTTAATACAGACCCCCATTACATAGTCCCTCAAAACCTGCACCACCAAAACACACACATAGAAACACAAAACACACACCTACATTCTCGAAGGCTCTCAATAAAAACCTGCCCAAACAACAGGGAACTCCAAAGCAGAAACACAAGCAAACTCCACACCCCAACACAACCCAAATGACACAGCCCAGAAACTCAGTGTGCCACTCAACCACAGCCCATAAGGCATAACAACATACCCAACACTCTAGTCATAGGTGACTCTATAGTCAGGCACACTGATGTTCCACTCACTAGGCTAAACAAGGAGAAACTTACTTTCAGCTGCCTGTGGGGTGAGGATTCGCCACATAATACATGCACTCAGGTTACTTCACAACAAGTACAAATATGACTCTGTCATTGTCCATGTTGGTGTGAATGACCTGAGCCGTATCTCCCAGGACTACATGAAAAGAGACATGGAGGAGCTCTCCGATCTTGTAGCCCAGGCAGGTATGACCCTAGCCCTGAGTAGCATCCTGCCATCACCCAGAATGATACCACAGTACAAGGACAAAATGATTGACTTCAACAATTGTCTAAGCTTCTGGTGTCATTCTAAGAGGATCCAGTATTTGTCTGCCTGGGATGACATGATCAACAGACTACGATGCTCTGCTAGAGATGGCCTGCACCTGTCGCCCTTGGGATTCCGGATACTGGCTAAGGCTCTTGCCACTCCTATAGTGCCTTGTTAGGCAAGGTTCAAATGACAAATTCACCACCATAACAGGTAAAAGCAAGCAAAATCTGAGGGTAATGCTACTCAGTGCTAGAAGTCTAAACCTCAAAATGCACTCACTCGAGGCACTCCTTTAAATGGAGAACATCGACATCTGTGCAGTGACAGAGACCTGGTTAAAAGCTCCAGAGAGCACCCCTGCATTACCAGGCTATAATTCATAACACACCTTCTGGTCACCTAACCCAGACCGAAGCACTAAAGGCGGAAATGTGTTCATATTCATTAAGGATATCCACACCTCCAGGCTAGTTGCACAGCATAATACATCTGAGATTATCCAAGTGCAACTAACTCTGGGCAAGACCACAATCCAAATTTTAGCTTGCTACAGACCCCCCACCATGCCCTAGGATTCCTACTCCTCATTTCTTGATACACTGGAAAATATTAGGGTACAACCCAACACCCTAATAATGGGCGATTTCAACTACCCCACCATTAACTGGGAAAACTACTCATGTACCAACTCTTTTGCTCAATGTTTTCTGGAATTCATAAATTCCAACGCCTTGGATCAACTTATTCACATCCTCACGAGGGGCAGCAATATCCTCGACCTGGTCATTACCAACATGGGCAACCGGTGTTCCACATCAGATGTCAATTCCTTCTTTATCAGATCCGATGACAAGCTAATCACCCTAGACATCCACATCCCACCCCCACCCCCCATTAGGGAAACCACTGTAAAAAACTTCTCCAAAGCCAACTTCACACTTCTTAAGACAGAAGTGGCAAATTTCATGACACCCATGCAGAAGGACAGTAGAGATATGACTGCTGAATCCTACACAAATGCACTTTATAAGCACTTACACAAGTTCATGGATCGTGCTATCCCTAACAGAACCAAGATGTTAACCTCCAAAAAAGGGAAGCCAATCTGGTGGTCCTATGCCATAAACAAACTCTACAACAGAAGAAAGAAACTGTTGCAAAAAAGAGTAAAATCCCATGACTGGAGGAACTGCCTGGTCAGCCTCAGTAAGAAACTGAGGTCCCTCATAAAATCCTCCAAAGCTAGTTACAAAAACAAAATTGCCACTGACTCTAAAGATAACCACAAAGCATTCTATAGCTATGTCAAGAATCTCAATGGCAACACTCAGATCTGCTCTGAGTTACAGCACAATGGCACTAAATATATAGAACCAACTGATATCGGCACATCCTGGCAGATAGGTTCAGTGTTAACATTATCCCCCTCTCACCCCCTAGAGGGCCCATCTCTATACCGGAAGAATGCAAAGTTCCTGTAATCACGGCTGCACAGGTAAAAAACACACTCTCCAAAGCCATGAACACAGTATCCATGAGCCCTGACAATATCCCAGGCTGCATTCTACACAAACTACAGAACGAACTGGCACCCCACCTAAGTACCATGTTCAATCATAGCCTTACTTCAGGCCTAGTGCCCACTGAATGGTGCACTGTGACGGTTATCCTACTCCACAAACGGGGAGCCACGACAGACCCCGGCAACTACCACCCCATTAGCCTGACAAGCCTGGTCTGCAAGGCCATGGAACATATCATCATGGAACTCATAAACAAAGACATTTGTAATCTCTAAACTCTGGAACCCACCCAGTTTGGGTTTGTAAAAGGCAGATCATGTCTCCTAAACCTGATAAACTTCATTGAAGCAGTCACCAAAGACATAGATGAGGGTAAGGTGGTTCACACAGCCTATCTAGATCTCGCCAAGGCTTTTGACACCATCCCCCACTCTGGAATTATAGATAAACTCACTAAACTAGGTATAAATCCCTATGTCACAAGATGGGTTGCCAACTGGCTCATGGACAGATCCCACACCGTGAAAGTAGCAGACTCCAAATCCGACTTCAGACCAGTGACAAGTGGAGGACCACATGGTTCAGTCTTGGGTCCTCTCCTGTTTGGTATCTACTTCTCTGAAGTACAGGCTAACGCAGAAAGTCTTTGGCTAATGAAGTTTGCAGATGATTGCAAACTAGGAGCCATAATCAAAACTCCTAATGATGTGGACATCCTACAAAAGGGCCTCACTGAGACAGATGCCTGGTGTCAAAGCCATGGCCTGAAGCTCAGTGCCAAAAAGTGTATTGTCATCCTCTTTGGTAAAAACTCTGTACTCATGAACAACCACATAGGTGGTAGTCTACTTAACACTGAAAGTGTGATAAGAGACCTTGGGACACAGATGGGCAGTAATCTCTCCTTTGATAATCACATCGCCACAGTGGTCAGGAAATCCTTCTACGTGGCACACCTCATCACAAAAGGTTTCTCATCCAGAAAAAAAGAGGTCATTGTTCCCCTCTACTCATCACTCATTAGACCCATTATAGAGTATAACGACCATTTTGGTATGTACCTCACAAGACATCTGCAACAACTGGAAAGGCCACAGAAATTCCTCACAAAGAGGGTTACTGGCTTCAAACAGATGCCTCACGCAGACCGTCTCAAAAAACTTCAGCTTTACTCCGTCGTATATCATCTACTCAGAGGTGATTTCTGCCTAACATACAAATGTATGTCAAACCCAGAGCTGTTGGACATGCTCCACGTAAAGAAATCCCAATCCCTCCGAGCTATATGCTGTAGGGACCTAAACCTTGTCATCGCAATAAACAGAACATGCTGGAGGGATAGATACCTGTCCCAGAGACTTCCCATACTCTGGAACAGACTACCTATTTATGTCAAACAGAGCTCCTTATTAGCACTCTTCAAGAAAAATCTTGATGATTGGGTGGGAAATAGGAAATTCACCCCTGGGATCACTTCTGTGGCTCTGCTCAACAGAGGCACAGGAAAATAATTTTCTTGGGTGGCGATGACCAGGGTACCTTTTTGGCTAGGCTTATATAGTTCCTAGGCCAATAGCCTAGTACCTACCTATGAACCTATGAACCTATGACCAGGTTCTACTTTAGGTTTGTCAACCATACCTCTAAGTCAAGTATTGCGGTGCCTGATTTCCCATTTTAATTGATTATATCTTGCTCTGAGCTTTCTGAAACACTGATCATACCAAAATAAAAAACATCCACTCTTTTATAATATGAGCCTCTGTTATAATTAGGAAGTCAGAATACAAAAATGGGGCCTGCTTGGCTCCTTTTCAATTATCACATACATATAATAAATGAAAACAAGGGCCTGATTATCCCAGGATTTTGTTTTTAAAACATCTGATCAATGCCTGCCTGGAGATGAGAGGGCTTCAACCAGATGTTTAGAACCCCTCCCTCTGCATCCAAAATTCTCTTAACCTATCTGCATTAATGAGATAGACTATGTGCACATATTCACTTTTCCATAGCTTTCCTTTTTTGAGAGCTATGAGCTGTGTTGTTTGACACATTTGACCCAGAGAAAAGAGAAATACCAGCAAAGGCTAATTCTCTATTAGCTTGAGATGTAGCTATTGAGTGCACCATCATTCAGATTAGAAGTTAAATCAAAGCCTGAACTGCTTGTGTTAGAGGTAACTAAGATGGATGCAAATTAAAGGTCATGCTGCTAAATGCTAGGAGTCTAAACATGAAACTGCACTCATTACAGACATTATTAACCCTGGAAGATGCTGACATTTGTGCAGTCACAGAAACCTGGTTCAAAGCTGTGGAGAGCACCCCAGCCTTTCCTGGTTACTCATCCTATCATACAGTCAGACCCCAAATTGTGGGCAGCAAAGCCAAAGGAGGTAGAGTTTCAATAGATATTAAAGACACACACCTCCAGGCTTGTCAAACAGTATGACACACAAAAGACACTCCAGGTGCAGTTAACAGTTGACAAGACCCCTATTCAAATTATAACTAGCTACAGGCCCGCAAATTTGAGTCAAGATACCCAGTCCACCTATCTGGACCTCTTCAAGTATTTCAAGAGTCAACCCTTTACCCTGATCCTGGGTGACTTTAACGACTCAACCATAGATTGAAAAAACTACTCATCACAGAACACAAATTCCCACTGATTCCTTGATTTTATCAATGCAAATTCCTTGGAACAGCTAGTCAATACCCTCACAAGAGGTGATAATATCTTGGACTGGGTATTAATCAGCATGAGTAACCACTGCATCATCCCTACAGTACCATCATCCCTGGTAAGATCTGACCATAAAGCGGTCACTTTCTAAGTCACTATCATCCCTGACCCCCCTCTAACTAGGGTCAAACAAAAAAACTTCTCCAAAGCCGATTATGACCTCCTGAGAGATGGTACAAACAGCTTTACAGCCCTATCCCCTCTTGGAACTGGCACAAATGTCCAAATCTACACCAAAGAACTACATGAGCATTTATGTGGATGCATGGAATCAGGAATACATGAAAGGACAAAATTATCCTCTGCAAAGAAGAGTAAACCTGTCTGGTGGACATCTGCAATAAATAAACTATATAGCAAAAGGAAAAATTGCTGCACAGGTCCAAGAAGGAGCAGATGCCCAGTTGGAAGCAAACTCTCCTAAGCCTGAACAAGCAAATAAGAGCACTAGTGAAATCCTCTAAAGCCAACTTTGAATCCAAATTGGCAACATCTACTAGAGACAATCATAAGGCCTTCTTCACATATGTCTACAATCTCAAAGGAAGCACCAAGATCTGTTCAGAACAGGTGGTCAAGAAAACCACATACAGAAATGCTGCAGATATAGCTGACCTCCGGCTGACACTTTCAGTGAAAACATCAATCCTCTGTCTTCTCCTTTAGTAAATCAGGACATCCCCATTACCTGATCCCAACCTATATCTCTAGGGTACAGGTCATCACTGCCCTCTCAAAGGCAAAAAATGCAGCCTCCATGGGACCCGATAACATCCCAAGCTGCATCCTACATGAACTTAGGCATGAACCTGCATTACCATTAGGCATCTATTTAACCAAAGCCTGAGTACCAGCTTTGTCCCAGCTGAGTTCAGGACAGCCACTGTCATCCCTTTACACAAAGGTGGAGTGTCCACCAATCCGGGAAATTATAGACCCATCAGCCTAACTATCCTAATCTGCAAGGCCATTGAACGGATTATCATGGACCTCATTAACAGGGACATTGGCAGTCTCCAAACACTCGACTCCAAACAGTTTGGCTTTTTCAAGTGGAAGTCATGTCTATTAAATCTGGTCAAATTCCTTGAGACAGTCACCAAAGCCATGGACTAGGGGAAGACTGTGCACACTATCTACCCTGACCTGGGCAAATCATTTGACACTATTCCCCACTTGGGCATAATAGATAAACTCTCTCCGTATGTTACCAGATGGGTAGCAAACTTGATCACTGATAGAAACCACCTAATCAAAATAGGGGAAGCCACCTCAAGCAGTAGACCCGCAACTAGAGGTGTACAACAGGGATCAGTCCTGGGGCCTCTGTTATTCAGGATATACTTCACTGAGGTTCAGGCCTAAACCAGTGGGCTATGGCTGACCAAGTTTGCAGATGACTGGAAGCTGGGCATGGTCATCAATTTCCCAAGTGATGTGGACATCCTCCAAGAGCATTTCACCCAAACAAATGACTGGTGCCAGAAACATGTCCTCAAGCTGAATGCCAAAAAATACATCGGCATCCCATTTGGGGCGAGTGACGTCCCCACATATTATCACATTATTAACAATGTCCTAAGCATGCAATCAGTCATGACGGATTTGGGCACCCAGGTTGATAGCAACTTGGCTTGTTGCTTGTATTGTACGGAAAACTTTCTACATGGCCCATCTCATAAGTAAGGGCATCTCATCCAGGGACAAGGTGGTCATAACATCCCTGTATTCTTCCCTTATGAGGCCAATTACTGAGTACAATGCTCTTTTCAGCATGTACCTCACAAAGCACCTGCAGCAGCTGGAGAGACCACAGAGGTTCCTTACCAGGAGACTCCAGGGCCTCAGACATCCACCTTACACAGACAGGCTAAAAGCCCTGCCCCTCTGCTCAGTTTCATACAGACTCCTCAGAGGTGACCTTTGTCTGGCATACAAAGCAATCTCAGGCCCTGCCTTGATGAGACTGCTGCATATCTGCAAGTCAAGCACCCCTCAAGTAACCCACACATGCAATCTCAACCTGGTCTGTGATATCAATAGGATTTGTTGGTGGGAAAGATTTGTATCCCAGAAACTCCCCCATCTGTGGAATAGGCTACATCTTCACATCAAGCAGAGTACCCCATTATTCCTTTTTAAGCACAACCTGGATAAGTGGATGGGAAACAGAAAAAACACCCCTGGGATTCCACCTTTGTCCCTGCTGGACAGGGGCTTTGAGTGCTGCCTTGCCTAAACATGGGCTAAACTCTTGGCTAGACTCATAAGGACCTCAGAGCTAATAGCCCAGTAACTTCCTATGGTTCTATGATCCTATGTAAAAGATCCCATGCATGCACAAAGAGTATGGGAGTTTTACTATGACAACATCAGATAACATAATCATCAAGGGCAAAAAATAAACATGCAATAAAAAATACTACAATGAAAAAGTAATGAAAACTACAAAGAAAATATGGGTAAAATGTGACTAGACTTGTAAGGCTCTGAGGGTTATTAGCCTAGTAACCTCCTATGGTCTTATGATCTTATGTCTAGTAATCCAGCAATATAATTTTGCAAATAAATAAACATATATTCCCCACCCTTTCTTCCACAACCATTTCCTTAGCTATCTAATATCAAAACACAATCTAGAAATTTGTTAAACAATAATTCTTCACATCTTACTAACCAAATATGCCATAAACCTCAAAAAAATATATATATCTGTTATTCATGCATCAACAGGCAAAGACCTATAGAATATCCACACACAGGAATGGCTTTAGCTAAACTGGTACCCTATGGTAAAAGGCTCCATGGCGCCCACTTCCCCTCCCCAGATTACCATTTTTTCCTACTTCTCTTTTCTCAAAGTTTGTCTTACTCTTTAGTACTTTTGTACCGTTATTCATTAATTCATTCATACTACAGTTCATTCATTCATTCATTCATTCATTCATTCATTCATTCATTCATTCATTCATCTTCTATCGAGGCAAGACTGCACTCTGATAACTGTGGAAGAAACAACTGCTTTAAAATGGGGTCTGGGGGATGAGATTTCTATATGGTCCAAGATGCATTTTAGAGTTTTTTCAACAACCTTTTCATCCAATGATTTGTCTGAACAAAAACCTTGATCAAAGAAAGAAATGTAGTCTTATCCTTCAACTTTTTTTTTTCCTGCATCCCTTCAACACATCTAAAGTGACTAAGGCAACACTGTAATAAATGCTCTCGGAATAACAGTATTAATCCATAAGAATTCTACATGTTCCAAGTTGTGTTAGAAATTTTCAAACAATCTTTTCATCCAATGATTGCCTGAACAGAAACCATGATTGCAGAAAGAAATGCGCTATTACACTTCAACTCTGCTTTTCCTGCATCATTTCAGCACATCATAACTGACCAAGATTACTCTGTAATAACTAAAGCAAGCAAGGGCTGCTAGGCACCCAGACGCTATAGGGCTATAGACATTCTGAGGTACATTTCTGAAGTTTTTTCCAACCTTTTGATACCATGATGGTTTGAAAAAATCATGTGCCTAGACAAGAAATTCAATCATATTGTTTTGCTTCCTGGAAGGAATAATTTGGATCCAGCTTTTATTGCTCAGTGCTGACTGAGCACCACTTAATAAACAACAGAAAGCAAATGCTTGTGAGGATACATTTGTCTGAGAATAGCACCTGTTCCCCAGCACCCCCTTCAAAATACCCACTTTTTTCATATCCCCCTCATGTGTTAAGTTATATAGATATATACATACATACATACACAGATATATATATATATATATATATATATATATATATATATATATATATATATATATATATATGGCCCTTCAGCTGGTCGAACTTTTAAAAGATTGACTTTCATATGGCCAAAACCATATGATTGTCCTTTTAAAAGCATGACCGATCTGAATGGAGATTTCCATACAGTGCGGAACTGGAAGATTTCCCATTACCGCAATGCAGTGCGATCTCAGAGTTGGTATATTTAAGTAGCAGGGGATGTGGTGGGCACAGCTCCCCATGTGGGTGTGCAGGGGGCTTACCCCCCCTGCTAAACAGAGTTAGTTTTTTTTTGGTGTATTATGGTGTTTACTTTACACGATCGGTGTTTCAAATGTTCGATCGTATGTTCTCAGCCATATGAAAGTTGAACATTTGAGTTGTCGATTATGTAATCTACACCCATATATATGTGTGTCTGCATGTGTGTGTGTGTGTGTGTGTGTGTGTGTGTGTGTGTGTGTGTGTGTGTGTGTGTGTGTTAGTAGTCATTTGATTGTGAGTGAAATGAAAAAAAATGATTGCAGTAATGTTCACAACTTGTTACTTCTAGTGATATATTATCCATAGGTTTATGTTCTCAGATCTGTGGGATAGCAGTGAAAATATTTTCAAGCAGAATAGAGACTTCTTTGGGATATATATTTTTGAAGAGGAATGGGGTGATGAATGATGGTGGTGAGGTGGACAGTGCATGATCTGTGGGAGATGTGGAGATCATTGATGGAAATTGATAAATTCTTTAAGAAAATTGTCTGGAGAAAGTATACCACAGTGAAAGGTGTTTGTAGACAGGGTATCGTGAAGAGGATTTCCTCCTGTTAGCAGATTAACATCTTTCCATAAGTATTTGGATGAATGTTGGAGGGTAATTTATTTCTCTGTTTGGAAATTTCTTTTGTGCCTTCTTATGGACTCCTTGACTAGGTTATATAAAACTATAAAGGAGGTGTCGTTGCACATCTGTAAGTAGTTCATCTTACCGCTCACAAATGCACACTAGTTTTACTAAGCCAGGAAGTGACTATTTAAACTGAGCAAATGACAAGAGAATCAATTAATAACATCCAGCCAGCCACAACAACAACGCCTACTCAAAAGTTAAGCCATGACATCTGATGGCATATCTCTCAACAGTCCCTAATTTCAATTTAAATTTTAGCTCTGTACATCTTAATCCCTCCTAAAATGATGAATTTTGGAGAAAATGCAATGAATTAACCTAATAAATAACAACAATAATTAGAGTTAATGACTTCTTTTGCATGAAACAAACTGTAGATTACTTCAGATTCTCTTATTCTGTCAATGTCTTATTAATACTAATATGATAAAAGTGTCCCTGATCATTTCTAAATCTGTCCCCAATTCTGTTGATATTTGTCCCTAATTTTTTGAGAGATTTCTCTGATGACTATGTAATATTTCAACTCCACAGTCAATGCAAACAAGTCAGCACACAATAAAGTATGCTAATCCAAGATGTGCAACCTAAATGACAAAAGTCGGAGTCCGTGCAGTTCCTTGATATGACTGTCAGTATTGATAAAGACAGAGGAAAATTAATTAGCAGCTTATACAGGATAATATCTCTCTGGCTTTGTCACTGTCATTTAAATCTCTGGTGTGATACAATAAAATAGCCTCATGCTGGCAGTTGAAATTGAATGCCTTCAGAAAACCAGGACTTAACTACTATTGCTCTATTAAGAGTGTATTGAATTTATGTAAGCTGCCACACAATCTGTAAAGGTTTTTAGGGATTTTTTTGTGGAAATATTTTTATACACTAAAAATATACTAAATAATAATAAACATGATGTGTAGAATGCTTAGAAATATATATATATATATATATATATATATATATATATATATATATATATATATATATATGTTTAGTCATTTTAACCTCAGTTCTGCTTTAAGTAGATTTTTGCATCACATTACAGATTTAAATGGTAAATTCAAAACAAACATTTTTTTCATGACGCTATTACTATGCAGGATTGGTATAATTCTCCCATTTACCACACTGGTGGATTCTCATGCACACCCATGCATATTTTATTTAAACTTTTTTTTATGCATATTTTATGGTTTTCTTAATATCTGATTTTGGAATGTGGGATACAAATAGATAGGTATTTTTTTCCTTCGCAAATAGATAGGTATTGTTTTCCATAACTAGCATTTAGTTTGATCAAGTTAGTAGTGTGTTGGGGTGGATACTTGTTCTAAAATGCACTTTTACACCCCTGTTTATACTGATTGCCTTGAGTAGGCTGGTTTTAAATTAAACAATACATATATTTTTCACATCTACTTTTAAGTATCTAAAAGCTGATATGAACATTGTTAAAATATTTCAGATTGTTTGTTACTGATGATCACTTGTCTGTGATGAATAAAGACTTGCTGCTTTGGAACACTACCTGCGTTTCATGATTTTTGGAAAGTGTTGAGACTGACCTCATCAACAAAGTTTTCAGATGACTGGTTTCTGTGTTTTATTTTTTCCCTCAACACTCATGTTGGTAAGGTTGCAACTAGACAGATTCCTGTGCTTGTTCATTTTTTTTATTTTACTATTTCCCATAAAGCAGCCTTACAAGAACAACAGCATTCATCACCAAGTTAAATAACATGCCACTAAAAGACAGCCTTTGTTTGACACCTTGACATATTTTTCATTTTATTATCAAGGTGACAATTTATTAAAGGCCTAACCCAGAAATGTTCATAAATATTGGAAGAATCTAATACCAATAACATAAGATATGAGTATATGCCCAGATATTTATGTGAAATTATCTCAAAGACTTTCAGACTATCACATGAAATAAGTATGCCTTTCTTAGTATGAGTAATACTATCAATGGTGTCATGTAACACCACTAACATTTCCCTACTCAGTTTCCCCTCCACTCCAGAAAGAGCTGTATGAAATTTATATAAGAAAACACATCTTAGTCTAACTTGCATATCGACAGAAAATTTTATAGTTTGTGTTCGTCGACAAAATGGGCCTCCAAGTTTGGATATTGTTCCGTGTTTCTTCTTTTTAAATGTAAATAATTTAACACTTTCAAACACAGATTCAGTAGTTGTGCCTATATTTAACCATTTAACCATTCAATAAATGCTTTGAGAAAAATACATTTCTGTCTCTCAGACATATTTTTATATAACTCACATGTAATGCTATTTCTACCTGTGGGAAAAATCAGCAGAGAGTTCATGCAAAATCAAATCTAATTCTTATAAAAATATGTGACCATCTAATACCTTAATGTCTTCTGCAGAAATGTGAGGGACATTCCATTGTGTTATAAAATGCAACAGGGGGAAAACAAAGTATGAACACAAGTATCCACTATCTGCATTGTTTCATACTGGGTGGTGGCCATAACATCATCTGTATGAAGCAACCCTAACATTAATTCAGGATCTGTTTTAACTACATATTATAAAAAGAGATATACTTTTTTTAGAACCTTGAATTACTTAAAATGGCTTTGCTAAAATAATAGTTATTCTAGCAGCTGTAAGTGTTTCCAAAACTCTTTAACTTTCTAGACAAATATCAGAGTCTACAGATTGCAAGGAAATATCATAATAGATTTTTACTGAGATGTTGTTCTACAAAACAAAATACAGTTTTATGTTTTGCTTTATATAGACTCCACAACTGTAATCGTTTTTTCACTAAAGTCAATTAAAGTGACTACTTATTCCTATAACAGATGCATCATATAATTCCCTTCTAGTGTTCATTCTACCCACCCATTTAACTTTGTAAATACTTTAGCAACTTTTAAGCTAAGTACATTACTAACAAGCTCAAAAACCAGTGGCATAGGATCCATTATATTTACATGAATAAGAACAGAAGAAATAAAAGAAAAACAATCTATATAAGAAAAATAATCAATCTCAATGGATAATCAACCTCTATGATAAATTGGCCCTATGCAAATCCCAAAACAAGACTGGTAGAGTTCAGTATCTCATGCATTAACTTTTCAGCTGCACTTTTTTGTCTGCTCTCATACGATAATTCCAATCTCCTACTACAATTAAGGCTTAAAAAATGTTGCAATACACAAAATAGATCATCCTTAGATTCGTACTAGGAGGAGCATAAACATCAAGTCTAAAAATCTCTACCCAGGATTGTATATCCCAAATAAGAATTTGTCATGGGATAGCAATTAATAATCTAACAAAGAAATACCATATTTAAAGAAAACAGCTACAGAACATAAATCTCTTTCAAAGCTCCCAACAACTTCATGCCCCCAAACCACCTCAGTCAGTTGTTTTATTTTTTTAAAATCAGTAAGTAATATTATATTAAGTAAATAGATACTTTCAGCTCCTCTCTGAATAAAAAAAACGTAAAATCTGTATTCTGTGACATTCATTAATCAAGCTGTTTACATTTATACTACAAATAACAAAACTATCTCTTTCCTTTCTTAACATGATATTTGTAGCTTTATGTCTCAGCTTCCTTTTATGTACCTTCTTACCAATAGCGGTGCTATTTTCATCCATTTCCTCATTTCTAGACCTTCGTATGTCATCCCTGCCACCGCCTTGCTTACCCCTCTTCCTTTATGGACTCTGTTGTCATTTTTAAAGTAAGGTCAGAATCACTATTAGGCACCTCTTCTATATCTAATACTTGAAACATATTAGAAGTTTTTTCATTTCAAGCATTTTCTTGCACAATCTTGATATGTGTAACCTTTTCCCCAGGAGACTGCTCAACT
Source organism: Protopterus annectens (assembly GCF_019279795.1). NCBI lineage: Eukaryota > Metazoa > Chordata > Ceratodontiformes > Protopteridae > Protopterus > Protopterus annectens. The sequence goes on from NC_056731.1 coordinate 974,214,141, forward strand.
CCTGATATATTGTTAATCCAATGCTGACACTTGAAACTTGTAAAAAGAAAACAACTGGTGATGCAGGGGTAAAATCACCAAAACAGCTTTAATAAAAGAAAATAAATCACAGCATCCAGTACACTCAAAACTGACTTAGCGCTTTCACCCAAAATAGGGTATCCTCAGAGTCAGATAAAAAATGTTAAACAGTCCTTTATATTTCAAATTTAAATAACATTTTAACCTATAAGCACCACCATGTAATTATAATAATCAATTGTCCTGGGAGTTAACTCTTAATAGTATTTCAAAAATTGCATTTATCAAAAAGTTCAACACACAAAAACTCAAAGTTTTCATTGTATACATGTGTCAAAAAGTCTTTCCTATAAAAAATCCTTTAATATTTCCTGGATGCAAAATTGTGATATTTCAAATACTTAAAGCTTTATGTTTTAATATACATGTCATAGATAGTGTGTCATTAATACCAGGTCTTGTGCTGGCTTCTAATCTAATCTGCCATATACATTCCCTAACTTCAAGCATATTTTTGTAGTCTCCACCAAAATCTTTGGTGTATAATCTGTCAATGACAAAAAATATGATTTTTTTAAAATTCATACAGTACTTACTATGAACAAATAAAGAATTAGTTGACTTATTATTTTTTATATCCCTGACGTGTTCCAGTATCCTCTGCCTTATTTTTCTTGTAGTCATTCCAACATAAAACACTGGACATGATAAACATGTGGCCACAGAAATTACCATGTTCATGTTGCAATTACAATAACCTGGACATATCAGGGACCTGAACATAAGGACCATCGTTAATGAATTTTCAAGCTTTACAATTTCCACATTTAGCCATCCAAGCTGTTTTTTGACTGGTAGGTTTTGGTATTTTCTCCAAAAGCTCCTTAATATTAACACCCCTACTGTTTATAAATTTTGGACCATCACCTAATGTATTTAACATGTCTGCAGGAAATATATTGTACCATCCGACCTCAATAACTTCCTTCAATTTAGCAGACATGTTGTTGTATTGCAACACCATACCTGTTTGTGTGTCTTTCCATTTCAGTTATTTGTGATTTTGTTGGTGACCAGGGACATTTTCTGCTTCCCTTGCATTATCTAATAAAATTGGTTTAAAGTCTGTTCCCCTCCTTTGAATAATATCAGATTTAATTGATGTTAATAAATCCATGGGGTAACCTCTTTCTCCAAATAAACCTATTAGCATCTCAATTTCTTCTAAAAACACACTGTCTTCACTTACTATACGAGATGCACTAATAAACTGACCTTTTACTACGTTTTTCTTAAGGAAGTATGGGTGGCAACTCTCGTAGTGTAAAAAGGTGTTACTGTATGTCTTTTTCCTAAGTAAACTTGATTCTATTTTTCCTTCTCTGATGTATAAATGTAAATCCAAGAAATCAATGGAGCTCTTCTCAACCTTACTAGTGAACTTCAAAAAAGTTGTGGTGTGATTAAGGTAAGTTATAAATTCCTCCAGCTCTTCTCTTGAACCCTTCCATAAGAATAGTATGTTGTCTAGGAACCTTAGATAAATAATCATATTAGATGCATAAGTTGACATCAACGCATGTTGTTCCTCCCAATTGGCTTGAACCAAGTTAGCATAAATGGGAGCGCATTTGGCTCCCATTGCTACTCCCGTACACTGTTTATAAAATTCACCTTCAAACTGAATATAATTGTTTTCTAGGACAATCTGCATTAAGTCAATTAACAAACTTGTTTTTACTTGGTGGATTTTACTGTGTTTTGCTAAGTTTCTAGAAAAATGTTCCAAACCTACATCATGAGGTGTTACCAAAAATAAATTTACTATATCAACTGTGACAAACCAAAAATCCTCCAAAGTGGTGTTTTGCAGAGTCCTTAAACAATCCAAACAGTGCCATGAATCCTTTAGTATATGTGGTAAATGGTCAAGGTTGAGCTTACTGACAGTATCAATGTATTCAGCCAGGGGTTCTGTTTTTGATCCCTGATATATTGTGTTTTTGTTTAGCATTCTACAAAACATGTTTAGTGTCTTGCACATCTGTTGTAACCTGGAACAGTTAATTCAAAAATGTCCAACAGCTTTACATTTCCTATAAGAGGAAACACAATTAGCAGAAAAATTGTTTAAAGCACCACACTGACTACAACTCACATATCACAATTCTGAATCTGATGTGATAATGAAAATAAAAAACAAGTTTGAGGCTGCCCTTTTTAGCACACACATGCTCTATGATCATTAGTAAAAATGACTCTAGAAATTTACTTCACTTCACCACACTGCTTAGATAGCAAAACCCACCCCTGGATTCACGAAACCTCCGTGTAAGACTTAATATGTCTTACTCAGAGGCTGCAGTTGAATGGTATGACATCAGTGTGCCATGAATATTCATGAGGGCATGCTGAATCATCCGTAACTCTTACACGGACTGAGTAGGAATGCAGGAGGCGTGTCCGACTGCCGAGCAGTCTAAAAGTCCACGCCCCTGCAAGGTTTTAAAAAGCATAATGTCAACAGACAAGAGCGAGTTCACTCAAATGTACTTGCACCCAACACCACACTCCCTGACACTGTAAACCCCCACCACAGTTATAAAACGTAAAATATTAATTTTATTTTTTTTTTAAATCCATGATATAGCTGCTCGTATTTGCACTTGTTTGTGCGGGTGTGCCCATTGCTTAACCACAGTTAGCAATTGTGACATTGAAGAGCATATAAGAACTACTTATGCAAATTAAGCCAAATAGCAATAGCGTAATGGTAGCGTGTATGCCCAAAGAGGAGGCATTCACAGTTCGAGTCCCACCACTCCCCTTCTTATTTATGTTTTAAATCAGTATTTTAAATAATACCAGACATATATGATTAAAATATTATTAAAAGCAATGAAATGGCCAATGTATCACTGAACAAAATATATATTTTTAAAGGATCCAGATATATAATAGCCTGCTGTTAAGCAGTGCTTTACCCAGCTAAACAGAGGTGCCTATAGTTTAATAGTGCTTTACCCAACTAAACAGAGGTGCCCATAGTTTAATAGTGCTTTACCCAGCTAAACAGAGTTGCCCATAGTTTAAAAGCGCTTTACCCAGCGCAATGTGTTTGCGTGGATGTGTGTGCCGCGCCAACCAGGGTACTGTAGGGCACCGGGGAGCAACGTAGTCCTAAGTTGCTTAAACGCAGGCACACCCCCTAGCCTGTCTAGACAGTAATAAAGTAAAAGAAGGACAAGGTTCGAACCCAGGACCCTGTGCATCATAATTTAAGTACAGAACCACTAAGCCATGACAGCATAGGAAAACAGCCACTATTAACATACATATACTTAGAAATGGTAGATTAGCCATTACTAAGCAGGTCTGCAGTCAGCTTAGAATTCTCAAAAATGGCCAATCACAAAAATGTGCGGGAAATGCAGCATATTTAAGCCCCATAGGAGGGAATACTCACCATAACTGATTGTAGCTCACATTTGCAGTCAGAATGGTAGGTGCAGGAGAGGGTTCATGCTTCCGAGCGCAGCGTTGGGGCATCGAGGAGTCGAAATACATGGTTTGGCTCCTTGTCCACCGTCATGAGTCCAGACTCCTGCAGGGCCAGTTCCTAGGGATGGAATACAAGGCTGAGGCTTGGAACCGGTTAGCTCATGACCTCACCAGTGCCACAGGTGTTCCTTGCACCAGTGAGCAGGTCCGTCACCACCATGCTGACCTGAAGAGACTGAAGGAGGACCTCTTGAACCAATGGATCCAGGAGGCCCGTGGGATGCAGGATGTCCCATGACTGAGTATGTAGCCATGGAATGCAGCATGTAAGAATTGATAAGTGAGTTGGTATAAAGGATAGGAATGTCTCAATATCCCTTCATTTACTTTACAGCTGCAGGTGACCGTGCTGCGAATCAGCAAGCCTATGCTGATAGGCTACAAAGGCTGCGCCACCAGGCAGGTTAGTGATTCTTTTGCATGTTTTGTTATATAAAATAGGGGAGAGAGCATGAAATAAAGTGTTGTAGTGCAATAATACAGCCATAAAATGGCCTGAATAAGTCCTCTGCATGTACTATTATACAACAATTCATAGGGCTAGAAAAAGAGCGTAGTAACCCATTAAGAAAGGTAATGTATGTCTGGAATAAAATATCTGCAGGTACTGTCATATAACATAAGTGACTGAGCATGAAAAAGTGCGTTCTAACCCATTAATAAAGGTCTAATCTGTCTTGAATATGTCTACCATATGCACTGTTACAACAAATAAAGGTGTGAGTCTGTGGAAAAGTGTGTAATGTCAGTAATAAAGGTTTAAAACCTGGAGTGTGTGTGTGTCACTTAGTTTGAATTGTTGTTGTACCCTTGCATTATACAAATAGTACTGTTTTAAAAAGTGCTGGCAACCCAGAGTTCTGCAGTCCCATCTAAAGTGGGTGTTGGAACTGCTAGTAGCTGTGAAGCATATATACAGTCCTCAACAGTCAGTTACTGGCTGGCATGCATAAGTAAATCTTGCACACGAGTAGCATGCTAATATGTTCCCCAGAAATGTGAGTGTGCTTCCATAAATGCAGGATTCTGTACAAATTGAAGTGAAAATGTCATGTGAAAACATCCAATGTAGATAAAGAAATATAAAAGCAATCATGAAAAATGTAGCAGTAACATCAGCATCTTGGACAGT
>NC_056731.1:974223854-974243854 GCF_019279795.1 Protopterus annectens
ATGGTGTATGTTCAAATTCCCTGGTAACACTGTATTGTGTGTTTCCTGTAGTCTGCACAGATTACATATCTCAGGCATAGGTATCTGTAAGTAGGGGCACACAGTACTGTAATGTACACAGGAAATGCTCATCTGTGTCAGCATACATTTGTGTGTTGTATGAATGTCTGATGTGTGTGTAATGATGCCTGTACCATGTTCACAATCACATGTGTGTTACAGGGTTTGCGTGTGTACCTAGCAACATGTATACTCTGTTACAGCAGTATGCCAGCTATATTAACAACTGTGCACATATGTTAGGTAGGGGTATGGCATCAACGACTAGGGTGGGTTACTGGTAATACTGTAACTTTACTTCACATTCATTGCAATGGATGACATATTTCTTCATGCATTAGCTTGATATGTACCCCCGTGGCAAGGTTGTGCATTAGATCCCAAACAGTGTGCTGAGTACTGGTGTATACTGGTTTGTTATATGGAGTGTGGCAGGCACTGTCAGCCAGTTGTGGGCTGAGCACTTATATGTGGTATTGAATGTGTGTATCCTCTGACAGACGAACAGATGCTATATATGGCAGTTAACTGATATCTGTACTGTATAATATTGTGTGCCACATGACTTGCTCACACATATTGTTTACTTGTCTTCCAGGCTTATGGCTCATCAAAGGAATCCCTCCTACACAGCCGCAGAGGAACAGGAAATACACCACAGCCTGGTTCAGCATTATACCCTGCTGTTTTCCAGGGCCAGCCAGCACCAGCATGAGCGTACTGCACTGTGGCAAGATCTTGTTTGTCGGGTACATGACATAGGCATGCATAACCAGACATATGAGCAGGTACGCCATCACTGCAGTGATTTAATTAGACATGTCCGGCGGCGTGCGTATGATATCCATAGACAACAGCTTGCCACAGGTGGTGGGGTGGCCATAGATCCCCCCTTCACCAGAGTGGAGGAACTGCTCCTAAGTGTGGTGGCTCCTGGCCTACAGCAGCAACAACATCACACATGTGTCATCATGGAGGCTGGAGCCACCCAGCATGGTGACATGGAGCGTGCAGGTAACATGCTGTAGCTGTAGACTACTGTTACCTGTATTGTTAGATTATGCATATGTGAGATGTGTACTGTGTTTAGCAGTTGTGCTGCCTATTGTGTGCAATACTGATATTTTGAATAGTATCTGTACAACTATGCCTGTTGTTCTACTGTAGTTTAGCACACTCACAGTAGCAATGCCACAGTTGTGGCCACTGACAAACTGTGTCATATTCTTGTAGGTCCCTCTGGTGTGACAGCAGGTCAGATGATATATGCTGGTGAGTGTGTTAACACTTTAAAATTGGTATTGAAATGTGCATGTCATAGGTGAGGTGTAGGTCATGTACACATAACATACCTACACATAATGCATGTTGTGCATGTTTGCTGTGAGACGTTAAACATCTCAGTAAAGTCAGTAGCTGCCTCAATCACATGCAATGCAAAGAGCATCAGAAACAAATGTAGCAACACTGTACTGCACATTGGATAGGCATAGTTGACACACATGTACACAACATAACATGTTTGTCATACGCAGTACACCTCAACATGCTACACATAGTGTAACCGGACACCCGATGCCAGGTCACACTTCAGTATCCCACATGTCATCCACACACCACACATAATATACCTGAGGGGTATGGGCCTAGCATGGGGCTGTGCAAAACTCTTCAACATATAACACAGTCATGTTAGGCAATGCTCCCTATTGGGCACCTCACACACCTTTGTGCAACGTGGCTGTGTAATTGTGAACTTAGCCATGGCACTCCGGTTCAGGTACAGCATGCTAGGCGGTGGTCTAGCACACTCTAGTGGCCTTGAGTGACCACATGATGCATGATGATGATGACTAATGGTACTAAACCCCATACAGTTACAGTGACCACAGTACTACACATAGCTGTCATTGCTTTGCACCTCAATGTTGTATGTGTGCACAAATATGCACCTATACACATTATGCATAGCATGTTGTGTGTATGCAAGCATATGCAACTATACACAATATGCATAGCAGTCGCATTCTGTGCAAAGTGACACAAATTTGTCCTGGAATACTATTGGGTATATAGGTCACATGACACACATTGGGTATGTGTGATGTTTAATGTTGCAGTCATGTACCATGCAATGCCATGGCTGGCACTGGCATATCTGGAATATGACCCACACTCACCATAACCACTGTACAATGGCCATGTCCAGGATTGATATTCCATCACGTATACATGCACCACTCATCCCGTGTGTGTAAATAGCATGCATGTGCTACACCTGTGTTCACAATTATCTGCTACAGACACAGACACTGCAATCAGACATGAAAATCCATGTGACACACAGATAACACATGCAGCCATGGTATGTATACCTGTGAGTGATGGTGCACATGACATTGCAGAGATTATAATACTTGCACAGAAATGTTGTGTCCTTGTACACATTGTGTTCCAGGGTGTAGGCAATCACTGAGCATGTACACACATGCAACACAGCCATGTACACTGTCATTAACTATGGCTGTCTACACTCACACTGCATGGACTTGATCAACACTTATTCTGCATGCTGACATGTGTGACATGACTGTTTGCCTTGTGATACTTTCACCCACTTCAACCACTATTGAGTATATTTTGGATTGCTGTTGTGTGTGTGTGTATCTGCTGTAGTGAGGAGTGTGCATTTGTTCCTGTGTGTATGTGTGCATGTGTTCATGTGTGCATGTGTTCCTGTGTGCATGTGTTCGTGTGTGCGTGTGTGCATGTGTGCATGTGTTCATGTGTGCATGTGTTCATGTGTTCATGTGTGCATGTGTTCATGTGTGCATGTGTCCATGTGTGCATGTGTGCATGTGTGATAACATCATGTACAGATTGTAAAGTGTGTTTCCTGTCTTACTCTCACAGGTGCAGAGGTTGGGTTGGCTGAATGCAGCAGGGAACCTGAAGTCACTGCCACATTTAGTGGAGATGATGAGACATGTATTGTGGCACAGGCAGGTTTGACAGGGTCTGTCGTTGGTCCACCAATCGACAGTACACAGCTTTCAACCCCATCTATGCACACACTCATACTGCCAATATATTCCTCATCACCAATGGCCGTAGCCGAGGGATAGCATACAGTTGGCATTGACCAGGAGAGTGTGGTATCCATGGCACATGCATCCACTCACAGCAGCCATACACAGATCTGTGGAACGGTACCACATAGGCAGATGTCCAGGGGTTCTCGTGGGAGCACCGCTGGTCATATTGCCCCTGGCAGACGTGCCCCCACAAGTCTTACAACCTCAGCTATGTTCCTGTCTGTAATGCAGGCACAGGCATGTATGGAACAGTACACCAGACAGGGACTAAGGGCGCAGAGGGCCCATAACACCTCTATCAATGACAGTATCCATGACCTTGCCGGTGCCATACGTAATTACACCAAGGTCATTGATAGACATTGGGGCAAGACATTAGATGCCCTCCAAAATGTGTTTTCCATGAGCCAGTACCATGCGGGATGGCTGAGACATCGACACGGACGTATGCCAGCAACATCAGCAGCTGGCAGTCATCGTGGATGACACACAGATCACAGCCACTCCCGTAGTGCCAGTACCAGCCCCAGCAATACTGGGGCTGGCCTGTCCATCGACCATCCTAGTAGATCATATGCACGTGGCTCTGGGAAGTCCCAGCAGGGATGTAGCTCCAGTCAACATACCTCTGCCTTTGATGATAGTACCCAGTCAGGCTTGGTACCTGATACTGTCCATAGCACCCCTGCCAGGCACAGGTTCTGTGTCCATGCCCAAAGACAATGGTCTGTACAGCCTGGCAGGTACAGTCTGTGGCTGTCCCATAACCTCCCGTATATGGCAGCCACATGGTGGAGCTGTGTGCATGCAGACACACAAACATAAACCAAACACCTGGGGCTCACACAGACATGCACACATCACATCAACATTGGCCCATGCTGTACTGTTGTCCCCCCCCACACACACACACACGCACAGACATGTTGATTGGATGGGTCAATGTCAGGCTCTGGCAAACCGGCAACACACCCTGTGCATATGATGAGACCTGTGCCACCTCCTGTTATCTGTAACACTGATGCAGGAACAGGCTAACACGGTGCTGATGCACAGGGTGACTTTGTAGCAGTGTAGCAATGTTAGCAGATTGTCGACAGGAAAGTGTAATGATATCCTTGTAGGTATATCTGAGCAGGCATGGTGCATCGAAGCTATGATTGTCAATGTATTGTATACACCTGTGTTATGTCTGAGTATGTCTTGTTTGCCCATGTGCCACGTGGATGCAGTGTGTAGTGTTGGCAGCATGTGTTAGTGAGTGGACAGTACGTGTGTGATGTGTGCAGTACAGATTTGCAGGTGTACATCTGTAAACATGGTGGGGGTGCACTGTCTGAATGTACGTGCATACTGGACACATGGGATGTGTGACATACCCTGTATTACACAGTGTTAACATCTCCGAGTATCTCTTGGTGGCCAGTATGCATACTACTACAGATATGTTCTAACATGGGTACACATGTGTGTGACATGGTTTGGCACTCTGCTGTGGGTGATACTGTTACTAACTTTCACTGTTTAGCATTCTGGTAGCATACACAACCTCATCAGCCTGACTATAAACAAGTATCAGATGATGTACAGACAAGTGACACACAGATGTAGTGAACTCAGTAACAGTTGTATACTTCCAGTACTATACTATAACAGTAACCAGTGGTATTGACCGCCACTCGTTCCTGGGCCCACACATGTTTGGCATATAGCCCCTTAGGTGCATGCAAACACACTAGGGATATGTCCATCCACAACTGGAAATGCATGCAGTGGCCTACAATGCATTCTCCAGATGGGACACATCTCCTACACAAGGGTATCATACAGACAGATGCCTGTTGTCCAACACATGCTGCAGAGCTGTAAGCCTACTATAGCATTGTCATCCACATTTACTATACATAGTATCCTGACAGAATCTGGGCATCTTGGGGCAATGCAGCAATTGCCTCATGTACACAGACAACCCTCTCCTCCTACCACCCAACACTACAACCTGTGAGAGATGCACAGATATAGCCAGACTGGAAGCAATGGTCTCTTCACTCATGACTGGACTAGACAGTCAAGAGGTGATGGTAAACACTTGCACCACACCACACTCATCACATAGTCCCTCAAAATCTACACCACCATAACACACACATAGAAACACAAAACACACACATACATTTGTGGAGCCTCTCAATAGAAACCTGCCAGAGCATCAGAAACATCCAAAGCATAAACGCAAGCAAACACCACCCCCCAACACAACCCAAATGACACATAGACCACTAACTCAGTGTGCCACCCAAACACAGCCCATAAGGCATAACAACATACCCAACAGTCTAGTCATAGGTGACTCTATAGTCAGGCACACTGATGTTCCACTCACTAGACTAAACAAGGAGAAAGTTACTGTCAGCTGCCTGTCAGGTGCCAGGATCCGCCACATAACGCATGCACTTAGGTCGCTCCGCAATAAGTACAGATATGACATGGTCATTGTCCATATTGGTTTGAATTACCTGAGACGTACCTCCGTGGACTACATGAAAAGAGACATGGAGAAGCTCTCCAATATTGTATCCCAGCCAGGTATGACGCTAACCTTGAGTAGCATCCTGCCATCACCCAGAATGATACCACAGTACAAGGACAAAATGATTGCCTTCAACAATTGGCTATGCTTCTGGTGTAATTCTAAGGGGATCAAGTATTTGTCTGCCTGGGACGACATGATCGACAGACCACAATACTTTGCAAGAGATGGCCTGCACCTGTTGCCCTTAGGATTACAATAACATTGTCATCTGTGCAGTGGCAGGGACCTGGTTCAAAGCTCCTGATAGCACCCCTGCATTACCAGGCCACAATTCATACCACACCTTTCGGCCACATAACCCTCAACAAAGCACTAAAGGTGGCGGCGTGCCCATATTCATTAAGGATATCCACACCTCCAGGCTAGAGACTGCTGATTCCTACAAATATGCATTTTACAAGCACTTACATGAGTGCATGGAACATGCTATCCCTAATAGAACCAAGATGTTATCCTCCAAGAAAAGGGTAGACAATCTGGTGGTCCTCTGCCATAAACAAACCCTACAACGGATGAAAGAAACTGTTGCAAAAAAGAGTAGAACCTATGACTGGTGGAACTCCCTGGTCAACCTCAGTATGAAGCTGAGATCCCTCATAAAATCCTCCAAAGCTAGTTACGGAAACTAAATTGCCACTGACTCTGATGACAACCACAAAGCATTTTATAGCTATGTCATGAATCTAAATGGGAACACTCAGATCTGCTCTGAGTTACAGCACAATGGCACTAAATATGCAGAACCAACTGATATTCCCAACATCCGAGCAGATAGGTTCAGTGCTAACTTTATCCCCCTCTCACCCCATAGAGGGCACATCTGTATACTGGATGTATGCAAGGTTACTATAATCATGGCTGCACACATGAAACACACACTCTCCAAAGCCGAGAACACAACATCCATGGGACCTGTCAATATCCCAGGCTGCACTCTACACGAACTACAGAATGAACCGGCACCCTGCCTAAGTACCATGTTCAATCATAGCCTCACCTTAGGATTTTTACCCACTGAATGGCACAGTGCGACGGTTATCCCACTCCACAAAGGTGGAGCCATGAAGGATCCCGGGAACTACCGGCCCATTAGCCTGATGAGCCTTGTCTGCAAGGCCATGGAACATATCATCGTGTAACTCAGAAGCAAAGACATTGGTCATCTCAAAACTCTGGACCCTAACCAGTATGGATTTGTAAAAGGCAGCTCATGCCTCCTACATCTGACTGATGTCTTTGAACCAGTCACCAAAGCCATACATGAGGGTAACATGGTTCACACAGCTTATCTAGATCTCACCAAGGCTTTCAACACCATCCTCCACTCTGGAATTCTAGGTAAGGTCACTAAACTAGTATAAACCCCTTTGTCACAAGATGGGTAGCCAACTGGCTCACAGACAGCACCCACACTGTGGATGTAGCAGATTCCAAATCCGACATCAGACCACTGATGAGTGGAGTACCACAGGGTTCAGTCCTGGGTCCTCACCTGTTTGGTATCTACTTCTCTGAAGTGCAGGATAACACATAAGGTCTTTGGCTAACAATGTTTGCAGATGACTGCGAGCTAGGAGCCATAATCACAACTCCTAACTATGTGGACAAACTACAAAAGGGCCTCCCTGAGACAAATACCTGGTGTCAAAGCCATGTCCTGAAGATCAATCCCAAACAGTGTATTGTCAACCCCTTTGGTAAAAACTCTGTACACAAGACCTACCACATAGCTGGTAGTCTACTTAATGCCGAAAATGTGTTAACAGACCCTGGGACACAGGTGGACAGTAGTCTCCCCTTTGATAATCACATCACCACAGCAGTCAGGAAATCCATCTACATGAGAAATCTCATCACAAAAGGATTCTCACCCTGAAATAAAGAGGGCATTGTTCCACTCTACTCATCGCTCATTGGACACATTACAGAGTGCGATGGCCCTTTTGTTATGTACCTCACAAGACATCTACAACAACTGGAAAGACCACAGAAGTACCTCACATAGAGGATTACTAGCCTCTAACAGATTCCCTGCACAGACCATCTCAAATAACTACAACTTTACTCCATCGCATATCGCCTACTCAGGGCCGATCTCTGCCTAACATACAAAGCTATGTCAAACCCAGATCTGTTGGACATGCTCCAGTTAAAGAAATCCCAATCCCTCATAGCTACACACTCTAGGGACATAAACCTTGTCACCACAATAAATAACATGCTGGAGGGATAGATCCCTGTCCCAGAGACTTCCCATACTCGGGAACAGACTACCTATGTCAAACCGAGCACCTCATTAGCACTCTTCAAGACATATCTTGATGATTGGATGGGAAGTGGTCAATTTACCCTGGGAATCACTTCTGTGGCTCTGCTAGACGGGTACAGGAAAATAAATTCTTGGGTGGCAAAAGCCAGGGTACATTTTTGGCTAGGCTTGTATGGGCCCTAGGGCCGATAGACTAGTACCTACCTATGAACCTAAGAAACTATGACAGTACCACATAGGTGGTAGCCCCTGACATGTATGTTGGGTAGCAATGTGTATGTATAGCCAAGTGTTATGTCTTCTGTCCTTTGGTATCCACATATCCAAAGGTATTCTGAAATCCCTTCATGTATCACATAAGCTATAAGGGGCCTGTATGCATATCCACAAGTCTGTTGTACACCTATAATGACTGTCCATTATTGCCAGACCTTGTTGTGTATGAACATGTCTGACATATACCCCAGGCATGTACCCTCGCTCAAAGTAGTCTATACAAACCGTCATGGGTGCGTGTGACACAGTTGACTATGGCCACAGATCACTACAGTGGCCGGCCTTGTCACATACATACCTCTGTGACCTATGATCTAAGAAGCAGCTGCACATTCTGTCACAGGTAAGAAATGTATTCACGTAGTATGCAGGCTACACACCTATGTACTACTTGAGGTCACATGTACATATATGTATTTGCCACACAGATAGCTAATGTGTGCAGTGCACATACTGTTTGTTCCCTGATATGTCATACCGTAGTAAAAGAAAAACACAGATCACATTGACTAACAGTGTCACACACACACACTCAGCAATTGCAGGATTCAAACCCCTATCTAGATATGTTATTACACTAGTGACATTTGCATAAATACTAGGCGCTATATGCTTTACTAGAATTTTTAGTTCCACCACTATATTTGTTGGATGCTGACATCATCACACTTGGCAAAGAGCAATATACCTCATTGTAGGTATTTCCCTAGTCTCCAAAAAGGACATTCCTCTCAAAGGAAGGCACACAGACACACCCACACACACAACAATTGCAGGATTCAAACTCCTACCTAACTATGTCATGATACTAGTGAAGTATGCATTAACACGACGCGCTAGATGCCTTACTGGGATTTTTTATTTCCACTGCTATATTTGTAGGATGCTGACATCTTCAGACTTGCCAAAGGGAAATATAACACTTGTCAGGCATTTTCCTACTCACCAAAATGGGCACTTTTCCTCCAGGAAATCACACAGACACACACATTCCCCCCAACACACACACGCAGCAATTGCAGGATTCAAACCTCTATCTAACTAAATTATGATACTAGTGAAGTACACATTAACATGATGCGCTATATATTTTAATGAGAATTTTGATTTCCACTGCTATATTTGTAGGATGCTGACATCTTCAGAGTTGCCAAAGGGGAATATAACACTTGTCAGGTGTTTTCCTACTCACCAAAACGTGTACTTCTCTTCCCGGAAATCACACAGACGCACACACGCACTCGGCAATTGCAGGATTCAAACACCTATCTATGTTATGATGCTAGTGAAGCATGCATTAACATGACGTTATATATGCTTTACTGAGATTTTTAATTTCCACTGCTATATTTGTAGGATGCTGATATCATCAGACTTGCCAAAGGGGAATATAACACTTGTCAGGCATTGGAAATCACACAAAAAAATGCATTTCCCCCAACACACTCAGCAATTGCAGGATTTAAACCCCTACTTAACTATGTGATGATATTAGTAAAGTATGCATTAACACGACACGCTATATGCTTTACTGAGCTTTTTTATTTCCACTGCTATATTTGTAGGATGCTGACATCATCAGACTTGCCAAAGGGGAATATAACACTTGTCAGCTGTTTTCCTACTCACCAAAAAGGGCACTTCTCTCTAAGGAAACCACACATCCCCCCCATCCCCCCCCCCCACATACACACACACACACAGCAATTGCAGGATTCAACTCCCTACCTAACTATGTTATTATACTAGTGAAGTACGCATTAACATGACGTGCTATATGCTTTACTGGGATTTTTCATTTCCACTGCTACATTTGTCAGATGCTGACATCATCAGACTCTACCTGGTACTGTGTACACAATGTTTTATGCAATCCCAGGGCTGCACCATGGGGGACAGCAGGTGTTAACAGCTTGAACAGGACACCACAATACTTGGCTTGTGTGATCTATCTCTGGACCAGTTGCCAATCCATCATATGACAATACATATCTATGCACAGAGTGTTGACTATGTAGATACGACATGTGTCTGGGATATTGGATAGTGTTTATGACTTCAAGTCATGTAGGACCCCATGGCCTTGCAGATCAGATGTCATAGGCATATAACACTATAGTTCCCATGGTCTGTTGTGCATCAACACTTGTGGGGTGTGCCATATGTTGCTGTAACCAGTTCAACAGTTTCATATCCTGTAGAGAGGGTAAGGCTCATCAGACTGTTCAGGTGCAGGGTCTGTTTGTTCTGCAGTTCACGTATGACACATATGGGATACATTGTAATCCACTCGATGCCATGTGTTCAGCTTTGGAAGTACCTGTATATCCAATCTACATGTGATATCCCCTGGTATGATGATAGGGCCTTTTGACAGTGGGAGCTGGCTATGTATGTATGGCCTTGTGTGACAGGGGATGTTGGCATTGTCAGTCATTTACAGTTGGCCCTAACTCAGGACATATATGAGTGTACATTGCTATGTATGACATAGCTAAAGGAAGTGCCATAGTTCTGTCTGGACTCCTTCACAAATAATCTTACCAAACACCAAGGAACATAGGCACTAAACCCATGTTATACACTTTTACACACTTAACACCCTACTGATCCTATTTGTTCAGTCAAATGAGTATTTCATCATAGTATCATGACATGTCCGAGGGTCGGCTTTGTGTGTAGTCTCCAGTCCAGCTGGTGAATATGGGGATTGTCAGTAAATGCTATAACTGCCTTATGTACACAGACAACCCTCCCCTCCTCCAAACAAACCCGGGCATTTGTGAGAGATGCAACTCTATGGAAAAACTGGAAGCTGAGCTCTCTAGACCCATGACTGGCACAGTCTATCAGGAGGAGAAGGTACCCACACACACTACGACTCCAGTGTCACATAGACCTATAGCAACAGCAGACCAAACACATAAACACACAATCACATACCTGGAGGCTCTAAATAAACCTCTGCCTAAGCAGCAAAGACCCCCAAAGCAGACACCCAGACACCTGCTTCCCCACCAGTATACCCACATATCACAAAGTACACAATGTCACTGTGCCACACAGTCAGTGCCCTTAAGGCTAAACAACACACCTAATACACCTGTGATAGGTGACTGTATTGTCAGACACACACCAGGCTGACCAAGGTGAAGGACACTGTAAGCTGTTATTCGGGCACCAGGATGCACAACATAACACATGCACTCAGGTCACTCCAAAGTAAGTACAGATATGACTCCATTATTGTCCATGCTGGTGTGACTGTCCTGAGACATTCCTCCCTGGACTACATGAAATGAGACATACAGGAGCTCTATGATCATGTAGGCCAGGCCGATATGACCCTGTCCTTGTGTAGCATCTTACCCTCACCAAGAATGATGCCACAGTATAAAGACAACATGATCAATTTTAACAGTCGGCTAACGTATGTGTGTCATTCACAGGGGATCCAGTGTTTTTTGGCCTGGGATGACATGCTCATCATGCCACGTCGCTTCACTAGGGATGCCTTGCACCTGACACCCCTGGCCTTTCGAATACTGGCTAAGACACATGGCACACCCATAGTGCCTTTTTTAGTCAGGGCTCACATGACAAATCCCACTCCATAGACAATATCAGGTGAAATTAATTAAGGGTAATGCTGCTCAAAGCCAGAGGTGTACACCTCAAACTGCACACACTCAAGGCTCTCCTCAGTACGGGGAATATAAATATCTGTGCAGTAACAGTCACCTGGTTTGAGGCTCCTGACAGCACCCCAGCACTACCAGGTTACACATCATACCATTGTTGTCTGACACAATAACCAGGCCACACCACATGGGGGGGGGGGTATCCATATATGTCAGAGATACACAAACCTCCAGGATAGTAGCACTGCACAAATCATTGGGGACCATCCAAGTGTAAGTAACAGTGATCTAAATCACCTTTCAGGTAGTAGCCTGCTACAGACCACACTCCCAAACCCAAGGAACACACTCGGCGTTCATGAGAACAGAACACTGTAGAATATGTAGGTGTGTACAAACAACATTATATTGGATGACCTGTAGTAGCCAAACATTTACTGGGAATACTACTCAAGCCCCAAGACCCTCGCACAATGGTTCCTCATATATATCAAATCAAATGCCATGGAACAAGTGGTCAACACCCCCACATGAGGGGTATACATATTGGACCTGGTCATCACCAACATGGGGACTCTATGTTCCACACCAGAGGTATACCCCTCATTGTTAAGGTCACACCATACATTTATGTCACCGGACATCCATATCCCATCCCCACACCCAGCCAAGGTAATCTTGGTGAGGTACTTCTTAAAAGCAAACGTCATACTTCTCAGAACAGAGGTGTTTTTCTTCAAAGCACCCAGGCCACTGGGAACTACGACTCATATCACAGTATCCTTTAGAAACCCATTGTATGGACAACTACAGGAATGCATGGATCATGCTATCCCACATGACTCCAAGACTCACTCCTCTAAAGGCAGGTGACCTGTCTGGTGTACCCCGGCCATAAATAAGCTATGCTCAAAAGGAGGAGGCTACTACATGATAGAGCAGTCTCCCACAAAGAGAAGGCATCTCTGAGCAATACTAGCAAGAAGCTACAATCAGTCATAACATCATGTAAGACCAGCTTCGACACTACGATTGCACATGACACTAAAGGCAATCACAAGCCCTTCTTTAGTTATGTCAGGAACCTGGGTAGCAACTCCCAGATATGCTCTGAGTTACTGCATAATGACAACGAAGGACACTTAACCCACACACATTGCCAAAATCTTGGCAGACAGGTTGAGTGCATATTCCTAAACCCTATCCCCCACACACATGTCCCTGACAACAGAGTGTAGCCTCCCTGACATCACAGATGAACACGTGAGAGCTGCCCTCTCCAAAGCAATAACACAGCATCAATGGCTCCAGACGGTGTCCCAGTCTGCATCCTACACTTGCTTCATGAAGAACATAACACTCACATAACATTACTGTTCAATATCAGACTTACTACAGGATATGTACCCAAGGAATGGCATACAGCAACAGTGGTCCTGCTCCACCATGGTGGTTCCACAAGGGATCCTGGACACTATCAGCCTATAAGCCTGACTAGCCTGGTCTGCAAAGCTATGGAGAGTATAATCCTGGGACACATTTACAGACGTTGACAACCTCCAGACACTGGATCCTACACAATTTGCCTTTCTTAAGGGCAGATCTTGCCTCTTGCACCTTCCAACTTCTTTGAATCAGTTACCAGGGCCATACACATAGGGAAGGTAGTCCACACAGCCTACCTGGACCTCACAGACCCCTTTGGCACAATTCCACACACGGGCATCTTAGATACACTCACCAGCTTACATATCAACATGTCCCAAGTTGGATTGCAAACTGGATCAGGGATATCACCCACATGTTCAGACATGCAGGTGCCATATCAGACTCTACACCAGTTACATGTGGCATCCCACAAGGCTCTCTGAGACCTGTCTTGTTCAGTAAATATTCCTGAGAGGTACAGTCTAACATGGGGAGAGTATGGCTGACCAGGTTCACAGATGACTGCAGACCAGGTGCCATAATCGACTCTCCAGCTGACACATGCATCCTCCTACAGGGTCTCCCAGAGATGGATAAGTGGTGCCAGAGCCATAGCCTACAACTAACTGCCATACAATGCATGCACATCCCCTTTGTGAATGACAAAGTGCACACAGATTAACACATAGGTGGTAATCCATTACATAGAGAAGGTGTACATATGGATTTGGGGTCCACAGTAGATACTCATCTCTCCTTTGAATATCACATTGGCAAAGTGGTTAGGTAGACCTTCTATATAGCCCACCTTATCCCAAAAGGTTACACATCTAAATCCAGAGAGGTCATTGTGCACCTGTACTCATCACACCCATACTTGAGTACACTGTCCCATTTGGGATGTACCTTACCCGACACCTGCAGCAACTGTCATGATACCTAAGTTACCTCATGAAGTGGAACAGGAGACTCATACAGATGCCCTACACATTTCAGCTACAGAAACAGCAGCTGCACTCGGTTGCTTAACGCTTACCCAGATGCAATCTGTGGCTGCTGTATGCAGCCATGTCCAGCCCAGACTTGTTGGACATGCTTCACCTCAGGATATCAGAATCCCTTACAGTTACACACTCCAGGACTTCTACCTCAGCACAGAATTAATAGGACATGCTGGAGGGACAGATTAATATCCCAGAGGCTCCCCTCACTCTTGGACAACATCCCAGTCCAAGTTAGGCAGAGCCCCTCACTGACCCTCTTCAAGGGAAATACTGACAAGTGGATGGATGATCATACATTTACCCCTGGGATCTCTTCTGGGACCCTGCTAGACAGAGGCACAGTACACTAACCATACTACGGCTATCTTGTGTGACCTATTATTCAAAGGCACAGGGTGGTGACAGCCATGCACACTCTGGCTAGGCTTCTGAATGCCCTAGGGCAGATACCTAGTATCAACTTATGAACCTATGTACCTATGATAATGTTTGGAGTGCACATTGTTTATTGATGATACTGACTGCAGATTTGTTATCCTCTTTACTTTCCACTTTCTATGTAAAACATATTTATCTGTTGTACATATTTGATTATGACAGGAATCCCAGATGTTATATATGTGTCTGTTGTCTTATAACTGTGTGCACAAGGCAGGGTTGTTGGCTAGGGAGAGGTTCATGGGTTAACAGGTGAACTGCCAGATATATCTGGCCCACTGTTGCACTCAGACAAGGCCTAAAAGTGTGTGAGCATGCCCAGTTTGCACATTCACTGTTTTGTTGCCTGACATTTGTTTCATTTCTTTAAGTGTGTGAGCATGCCCAGTGTGACCTTTCAGTATGTTGCTGTCTGGAGGCCAGTACATTTGTTACCATGTGTGAACATGCCCAATATTAACATGTGTACTATGTGTGTTTAACATCAAGTTATATTTATACTGCAGGGCTCACCTTTGTGTCATAAGTTGACATGTATTATGCTGTGACTGTGGGGTTTCCATGACACACTTTGCATACACTTATCAGCATGTCTTCATACAAGCTGACCAGTGTAGTACTGTCTTGGTTTGGTGGTTTGGTACTGTGACTATAATGCACAGTATCCTGGGTTTGAGGCCTGTCACTGCTTTAAATTTTCATACTGGCCAAACCGGACTGCTTAAGGTCAACTAAAGCATATATGTGCATGTTTACCTGCTTTTGCTCAACTATGGGCAAATTTGACCAGACTTGACCAACATTGCTCAACAGTTTTCAACATTGCTGAACGTTGGCCAGTATTGCTCAACATTGCCCAAAGTTGTGCCAGTTAGTGTGCACGCTTATGTTTACATATGCTACGTAGTTGCAAAGCTGTTTAGCACTGCTTTATATTGCTTAACACAGGTCAATCATGCCTCAGGTGGTGATGCAGGGCTGCCTATGTCGGATGCACATAGTACACTCCCTATACATGTTTGACAACAGGTAGTGTCAAGTTAGGCATCCCTTTTACTGTATGTGCGGGTCAGGGAGAGGTATCATTTCCAGGGTTCCTACTGAGCCAGTGCATGTGCTATGCTTTGCCTCTTTGCCAAGGCCAAAGCATACTGGGCATGCCTCCTTCTGCCTACTGGGGCAGGCTGAGGTTGTTCCTCCTCCGAGTCACCCTCCACCTGTGATGGCCTTGGCAATGGTGGGGGGCTGTTTGGCCCGGGCCTATGCTGATCCTGCTGCAGCTATTTCGCAAGATCATATTATGTAGCATAGCACATACCATGACAATTTCGGTACATGTAGTTGGTGAGTACTGCAAGGCTCCACCAGAGGTGTCCAGGCACTGGAACCATGACTTGAGCAGCCCAAACACATGCTCAATTACATTTCGTGTTTGTGCATCTGCCTCATTATGGCGTTCCTGTTCAGGTGTGTGTGCATTTCTGATGGGTGTCATCAGCCACAGCTCCAGTGCATATCCAGCATCCCCCACTAGGTGACCATGAGGGATGTCTCCATTGGCAAATGTCTGGTACAGCTGCATCAGATGCCAGATATGGGAATAGTGGTAGCTTCCAGGGCAGCCAGCACACACATTCATTATTATGCCCTGGGCATCACACATGACCTGGCAGTTGATGTAGGGAAAGCCCTTTCGGTTAATGTAGGCCCTACCCCGCTCACCAGCTGGTGCTTTGATGCATATGTGCATGCAGTCTATTGCACCTACTACCTCAGGATATTCTGCTATTTGCTGGAAGAGATGCATATTACTGGCCAGTACCTCACGGGAATTGGGGAAATATACATGATCACCGACATGTGCTGACATGGCATCCAGGAACTGGTGCAGTTCCCTGGATGCTGATGCCTGTGATATCCCCATCATATCACCAGTTGGTCTCTGGAAGGTACCTGTTGCTAGTATTCGTAGGCCGACACATATCTTGGTTTCCACTGGGATAGGTTCCCCTCTGTTGGTTCTGTGTGTGAGGCTTGGCCTGCACAACCCAACAATTTGCTGCATGAGGTCTCTCTATATCCACTCTATAGCGCTCCACTATCTCCAGCTCATGTAGCCCCTGGTAAGTTACCCTGGGCCTGTACACTCTTCTCCATCTCCTCATTGGGGGTTGGTTGGCAGCATGCCCATTGTCACCACCCTCAGCATGTTGCATATGTCGGTTTATGACAGCAATGGCAGCCCCTAACATTTCTTTGTCTCAGTTAAGCCTTTTCAGTATTCACTTCTCTTAGCTTACTGCAGTGCTGCAGTGTCTCTGAGGAATACATGGTGAAAAGCTGTTTGCAGAGTTTTAAGTGCTGGGCTGGTTTACTGCCTGTGTAATTGCCTGATTCTGATTATTTCCACCTGCTAGCTCTGCTGATTCTCCCTGGTTAACTTCCTACTGTTTGTTGTGCTTCCTTTTCCCTTTCCATTTCCTCAGGGGGGCAGTGCTGCGCACACAAGTGCAAACACGTGCAGACGTGCTAACACGCGTGCACACAGGCTTAAACAGAGTTACATTAGTGAATTCCTGTTTAAACGCATGCACACAGGCTTACACAGCCTAACACTTGCTTATTCCTACTTAAACGCACTCACACAAGCACAAACGTGCTTACACAGACTTAGACAACATTACACATGCTAACTCCTGCTTATTCACGCGCACACAGTCTTACTCGGATATACAGGTGCGCACACACGCGCATACACTTTGCAAGCATTTTTACAAGAAACATTGATGTTATCCACAGTGTGCACATTCTATTTCTTGACTTTAGCTAGGATACCTGGTGACACACTTCTTCCAGTGATGAGCAACTGACAGCTAACACATGCCACTCTGCTCCAATGAGCTTATCTTATTTCATACATACCCCCCCTCATGATGTCACCTATATCCTACACTGTTACTCCCCTTATCCTAGTCTTACACTCCACTGACTGTGCTCATTTGCTATGTAGACTTGGGATTCACTATCCTTACCCTCATTTGCATAGGATTGCCTACTAATGCTTGGTTACATCTCTTAGACTGGGTTCCTCCCTTAGCAACCTCTACTCAGTAGCCATGTTGTCTTCAGCCTGCCATTGCCTTGCATTGTACATTGAAAATTCCCATAAAATCCACATTTGTGGGTTTTAAGTTTTATTTTTCTGTTTTTTAGAGCACAGCCAGTTTGCATGGCGCTGCGTTACACTTAAACATCAGACATCGGAGGAAAAAACATTTTTTTTTTCATATTGCATAGGGAAATATTGCCAATGGCCATATATTTGGCCATTGGCATGCTTCTTCTACTGGATGCAACCTTTATTTGGAGCTGTTACGGCTCTGTTTTGCTATTTGCAGAATGGTACTCAGTTGTCAACTGAGTACATTTCTGCAAATAACACTGCTCTTACTCGGACAGGTTCAGGTTTCCTGAATTGCAAATCTACCTCATTTGCATGTCTTTCGGCTGCAATTAAGGTAATATGCATATCCGAGCCCTGTCCATGTAACAGCCATTTTAGGAGCTCTCTTGCATGCCCCTGCAGGCTGTTCCTGGATCGCTCGTCAGACATGATGGCTGCATGGAGTCTTACTCTACTCTTAGACTCCGTGCAAGCCATCGTGAATCCGGCCCTCATACTTCCCATGACCCAGTCTACAAATCCCTACTATCATACATTTTCTTAATAGAAAAAACAAGTTCACACTGAAGTGAAAAATACTGCCTAATGAAAGTATCATTACTGATTGTGGTTTTAAACTGTGAAATCAGTTTTCTTTTAAACTTCATATTCCAGGCTGAAAATGTATACTGCACCCATGACTGGCACAAACCATTCCAATAACCTATTGTAAAAATCAATTTGGGCAGCTGTGGTGGTGCAGTGGTCAGCATTGCCACCTCACAGCAAGAGGATCTCTGGTTTGATCCTCAGCTAGGGTACTTTCTTTGCAGAGTCTGCATGTCTTCCCTGTGGTCGCATGGGTTTCCTCCGGGTGCTCCAGTTTCCTCACACTTCCGAAAGACATGCTGTAGGTGGATCGGATACTCTAAATTGGCCCTAGGTGGGAGCGCATACAAGTGTGTCTTCTGTGGAAGGTTGGGCACTGGCCTGGCAACTCGACACCGTAAAACTCCACTGCCAGTTGTGAGCAGACAGGTGATCTGCTGTGGTTACCCCTACCAGGAAAAAGCTGAAAGAAGAAGAACAGTCTCAGAGGTGATATCACAAAAGGTTCCTTCCCCACAAATATAAACACAAGAATGTCTAACAGCAAATCCCAAATGAGCAAAAAAAAAAAAAAAGACTCAGGATACTGATCAGTAAAAATGTCCTTAATGGGTGAAATATGTATCACAGGTAATAGAGTTTTTCTTGTATTGTTCCTGACAAGGTCAGTCTGTAACATCTTCACAGTAGTAGCATATGTAACGCTCAGAAACTCTGTTGTTGGTGTTTGCAGTACGGTATCTGATCCTTGGGCTAACTAGCAAATGGGAACAGGATTAACTTATTTCCTTTTATCCCTCACATCACTTCCCTTACCATAGGGACAAGTGTTTCTTCAGGATTCATTTTATCCATCATTTGACTCCATGAAACTACATTTTTTATCTCCAGTTCTTCAACACTGATCATATATACAACCAATTTATCAAACATTAGAGACCACTGTAGTCATTTTTACAGTATTCTCAGCAACAGGAACAGCAGCCACTCCAGCCTCATCTTGCTGCATGTGCAACCACCCTCCACTGCGTGCAATGCATCCTCCTATGAAAGAGTAAGAAAAATTCTTCAAAGCCTTGGACACATTTCCCCTAGTAGTATAAATAGCACCTCGAGTCTCTTCTGAAATGAGGCCACTAGCGTTGTGGGACTAACCCAGTCAAAAAGGATAAATAAATGAAAAAAAAGATAGATAAATAAATAAATATTCTTGACAGTCCCACATTGAGGGGTCTGTCATGCTTTCAGTGTTAAGAATTTTGTTTTCAATTGATATCTTTAGTAAATTATTCTGAATACTATTAATCCCTCAATAGAATGTTTTATAAATATAAAAAGACATTTTAAACATCATGTGAGCTTTCTAGTTGATTTTTTAGTAAGCGATTAATAAGTATACCACATTTTGCCTTTGTGTTTAACCT
>NC_056731.1:974246354-974433854 GCF_019279795.1 Protopterus annectens
GATGGTGCACTGGTAGCATTGTTGCCTCACAGCTGCAGGTTCTCAGGTTTGATTCTTGGCTGGGGTTCCTTCTTTGTGTAGTCTGTATCTTTTTTCTGTGTTTGTGTGGGTTTGCGTTTGTGTCCTCCCATGTTACAAAGACATGTCTGCATTATTTCTTCCTGGGCCTCTGCTGAAAATTGTTTTTTTGTTCCAAGTCAGACTGTCCTGATTAACAAATGTTAAATAAAATTGACAAGCATTTGAATTTCAGACTTCAGGTTTCTGAATGTTTAGTTTCTTACATATTTGATGGTGCAGTGGCAGTATTGTTGCCTCAGCATTACAGCTATAGGATTTGTGGTTTGATTCTTGGCTGGGGTGTCTTCTTTGTGGAGTCTGCATCTTATCTCTGTGTTTGTGTGGATTTGCTCTGGTGTCCTGCCATTTTACAAAGACGTGTCTACAGTATTTCTCCCTGGGCCTCTGCTGAAAATTGTTTTTGTTCCATCACAAGTAAAATTGACAGGCATTTGAATTTCAGACTTCATAGTCTTCAGAAAATACATAGTAAAACAACTTTTTATTCTAGCAATAAATATATAGTAACACAACCTTTTATTTTAGCAATTTTTTAAGTTTATAAGGTGACTATTTGAAATGTTTCCTTATTTTTGGGACTGTGATACCCTGTTAGTGGCTTTGTCCAGGTTTTTTGTCCTAAGGTTGACAGCTATGGCAAGAACTGAATTCACTGAATACGTCTGAGGGCTGTATTCCCTCATTACTGGGTTTGTCCAGATGTTTTGTGCTAAGAGGTTGACAGCTATGGTAAGAACTGAATTCCTTAAATGATAGCCATTTAAGTTTCAGTCTTCCTCTCGTTCACAAAACAGCTGATTTGGCATAGTGGTATGTTGCTCTTGACTGTTTTGCACAGGGACCTTGTCTGTAAAATGTACGGTGGTAACACAGCATTTTTCTTTCACAAAGCAGGTGATTTGGCATAGTGGTATGTTCTGACTCTTTTTTTGCACAGGGACTTTGGCAGTAAAATGTATGGTGGTACTGTGGTAACACAGCATTTTATTCTAGCGGCTTTCCAAGATTATACAAGCAATGTTTAATGTGTCCCTGGTTTTTGCCCTTTTGACCCACCCCAATAAATTTGGCTTTTTCCAGACTTCTTGTGCTGTGAAGTTGAGATGCAGTTGAGTATTGAGTAGATTTTACAAGGAGCTGAGAGCTGCAGGGGAAGTGAAGTTTAGTGCTAATAGCACAGCAGGCTGTGTGCTTGCTTTTGATGCAGAAGGTTGTTGGTTCTACTCCCATAAGGGGTGAATGCTGCCATACTGAAAGTTAAGATACTAATTATGAGCCTGTTATCAGTTTGCCATCCATTTCCTATCGCAATATTACTAGCTTATTTTTAATGTAATTTAGGCAATTTATACCACAGGGGCATCAGACACTTTATTGTTCGATGACACCATGAAATATAAAGGTGGTTGCTAGCACCAACCTCTTCATTACAGATTTATTTAATGTGGAATTATTTAGATGACTTTTTTACTACTTCAGAGATTGTGCATATTTACTGATAATGGTGGACTGTAGAATTGTGCATATTTACTGATAATAGTGGACTGTAGAAGTTTGAGTAGACTTTTATGATGGAAATGTTCTGAATTGGACAGTTTTGTTTCATTGTTTACTGGAAAAATGTTCAAAGCAATAGGAAGGTGTATCAAAGAGCACATGTGTTTCGTATGCAAGGGGCTTATGATTTGAAAACAGCCCAGAATTAATTTTTATCTGCCACGAGTAAAATGTATTTTCTTTGAATGTGGATTTTAATGTTGTTTCAGTGAATGTGAGTTTCAAGGGCAGAGAAGGTTTAATGCCAAGTTTGTTTAGCAGATGTCTTAGTGTTTGTGCTGTAAAATGCAAAAATAAAACTTTCAAATGAAGTTCAAATCATCATAGAAGTAAATCAGTATGCACATTAGTGTTTATGGTAAATGGAGTGAAATAGCAAAGTAATGGATCATTGGAATGGCTGCAGGGAGGCTCCATTCGACCAGGGTTTTGTGAGGGGGAAGGGCGGCAAACTTAGACAGCCCTAGCTGAACCATACCTCCCAACTGTCCAGATTTTCAAAGAATGAAAAGATTTTTTGCTTCTTATTTTTGATTTGTTCCTCATAAAAATTTGTGGTTTTCTGGCAAATCATTTAGGAATTAAGTCACTAAATAATGACACACCTAGTTTCAGACTTCATAACCTTCAGAAAAATCCATGCTAAAGTAAGACCTGTTCTATCAACTGTCCCAGTTTATAGAAGAGCATTTTTTAGTACTGTTTATATGTTCCCCCCAATATATTTGGCCTTGTCCAGATTTATGTCCCAGTTTATACATTGTTTATATGTTCCCCCAATATATCTGGCCTTGTCCGGATTTATTGCATTAACAGGTTGAGAGGTACATACAAATAAATTGCTTTATAGAATTAGGCATAGCCAAACCTCTGAACTGTCCCTGATTTTGACTCAAAATGTTGCTCTTCCCCTAATGATCCCTCCACAAAATAGCAATTTTGGAAGAAAACATGGAGGGTTTATAACTAAAAAATAACTGTAATAATCAGATTACTTTTATTTCAGAAATGCATGTAGATTATTTTATTTTGTCAGCTGCTCAAGTTAGCAGTACTAATATTAAAGAGTCCCTTCTTTGGCAGGTTCCCAGCTGTATTGTGTTGCTATTTTATATTTTTACATCACATTTTTGGTCCATTTTTCATAAAATTGTGTTTTTTTGGCAAATTAGTGACAAATAATTAAAGACTGAAGTTAGAAAATAATGACAGACATTTGAGTTTCAGATTTCATACCATTCAGAAAATTCATACTAATGCAAGACCTCTATTAGCTTTCTAAGGTTATAAGAGTGATATTTTAAAAATTGTCCTTATTTTTGGGCCTTTGTCCCATTTCTTTGTATGGCTTTGTCCAGATTTCTTGCTCTGAGGTTGAGAGGTATGACAAATGTGTCAGGGTCATCACAAGTCAGCCAGAGACATTTCAAACTGTGACATACTTGTTACACCCCACTCCCCCATGTAGTGACTCTGGATGTGTCGAAGCAAGGCAAGGAGTAGTTATGCAGTGTAAATGTGCAGAGAATCCCATCCATCCAAGGTAGACGCAAGTACTAGACTGGCTTTTCATCTGTCCTTGATTTTTGCAGAATGGTCTGGTTTCTGTCATATTTTTTGTACTGTTGATTTATGCTTATTACTCAAAGTGCCTGTTGCTCTGTGTTTAAGTAGCAATACTTTAATGACCATCAGGTAAGCTTGGCTGAGATTGCAAGATGCAAGTAAGCTTTAATAAGCATACTGTTAAAGAATTGCCAACATTGAAAGCCTTTCTGTTGCCATGTAGAGAATACTTAACTAGATAATATAAGCCTTGGGTATTGAAATGCATATGCCAGTATTTGTAATAAAGGACAGAATTACATTATTTTATGAGTCTCATTACACTTGGAGACTTACAGACAGTCATCTCTGCAGGCTTTAACCATAAACCGAATGCCAATCGCGTGGTCTATAACCTGTACAGTAATCCTTTTAAGCAATGTATCTTGAGCTTATTTCTTGTTTGCTTTTCATTTTTTACTTTGATCATGTTTTCCCCATGAAACAAGTAGATGTCAGGCAGCAGGTCTTTTTTTGGATAAGAAACATTTTTACAAGTGGGGGCATCAGAGATTTCTACTTTCAGCATGTTACTTGTTACTTTAATAAAGCTGAATATACATTATAATTAGAACTGCAGTGCAAGAAGTGGTTTGAGTTGAGTGCTGCTTGTTTTTCTTATACTTGATTTTGACTGGCATTCCATTAATGTATTTAAAAAAAAGTAATTTATGTTTTCATGCCTCACAACGTTTTTTGTTTCCATCTAGATATTAAGCTGTCATGCAGCCAATGCATTGAAATATTTTTATTCTTCTACACTTCATTTTGTCTTGATTGGACTCTCATGACAACTGTTTGGCCCCCAGTGCAGTATATTTAGTTTTTGAGGTTTGCTACTACAGGTGTTTGTGTGTGTGTGAATACCTCAAGCTTGAACCCTGTACCTTGTATGCAGGTGTTAAAGACCTTAATTCCCTACCCACCACCATTTGTGGAAAAAAAAAAAGCTGCAGATTTTTGCCTCATGTTTGATCTGATCTGTTCCTCATAATATCTGTGGTTTATAAATACTGCAATGCTTGATATTTGATGGGGCAGTTGTAGCATTGTTGCCTTACAGCTGCAGGCTCTCAGGTTTGCTTCTTGGCTGGGGTGCCTTCTTTGTGGGGTCTGTATCTTTTCCCTGTGTTTGTGTGGGTTTGCTTTTGTGTCCTCCCATGTTACAAAGACATGTCTGCATTATTTCTTCCTGGGCCTCTGCTGATTTTTTTTTTTTTTGTTCCAAGTCAGACTGTCCTGATTAACAAATGTTAAATAAAATTGACAGGCATTTGAATTTCAGACTTCAGGAATCTGAATGTTTAAGTCCTTGCATATTTGATGGTGCAGTGATAGTATTGTTGCCTCACAGCTATAGGTTTTCTGGTTTGATTCTTGGCTGGGTGCCTTCTGTGTGGAGTCTGCATCTTCTCCCTGTGTTTGTGTGGATTTGCTCTGGTGCCCTGTCATTTTACAAAGACGTGTCTGCAGTATTTCTCCCTGGGTCTCTGCTGAAAATTTTTATTCTGTCAGCAGTAAAATTGACAGGCATTTGAATTTCAGACTTCATGTTTTTCAGAAAATACATAGTAACACAACCATAACACAACCTTTTATTCTAGCAATTTTCTAAGTTTATAAGATGAATATTTGAAATGTGTCCCTATTTTTGGGACTGTATTCCCTCATTATTGGCTTCGTCCAGGTTTTTTGTGCTAAGGTTGACAGCTATGGCAAGAACTGAATTCACTGAATGTTTGAGGGCTGTATTCCCTCATTACTGGGTTTGTCCAGGTGTTTTGTACTAAGAGGTTGACAGCTATGGTGAGAACTGAATTCACTAAATGATAGCCATTTAAATTTCAGTCTTCCTCTTTTACAAAGCAGCTGATTTGGCGTAGTGGTATGTTGCTCTGTTTTGCACAGGGAGCTTGGCAGTAAAATGTATGGTTCTAGCAACTTTCCAAGATTATACAAGCAATGTTTGTATCCCTGGTTTTTGACCCCCCCCCCCCAAATACATTTTGGCTTTTTCCAGTTTTCTTGTGCTGCGAAGTTGAGTATTGAGTAGATTTTACAAGGAGATGAGAGCTGCAGGGGAACAGATGTTTAGTGCTGCTTAAGTGAAGTTGGTTTGCCTTGTTAATAGCACAACAAGTTGTGTACTTGCCTTTGATGCAGAAGGCTGTGGGTTCTACTCCCACGAGGGGTGGATGCTGCTGTATTGAGAATGTTCTTCTTGGTGAAAATACTAACTATGAGTCCGTTATCAGTTTGCCACCCATTTCCTCTTGCAATATTACTAGCTTATCATTTTTTTAATGTAATATAGGCAATTTATTCCTGAGGGGCAACAGGCACTTTATTTTTCAATGAAACCATGAAATATAAAGGTGTTTGCTAGCAGCAACCTCTTCATTAGTTACAGATTTCTTTAATGTGGAATTATTTAGATGACTTTTACTTCTTCAGAGATAGTGCATATTTACTGATAATGGACTGTAGAATTGTGCATATTTACTGATAATGGACTGTAGAATTGTGCATATTTACTGATAATGGTGGACTGTAGAATTGTGCATATTTACTGATAATGGTGGACTGTAGAATTGTGCATATTTACTGATAATGGTGGACTGCGGAAGTCTGAGTAGACTTTTATGATAAATGTTCTGAACTGGGCAGTTTTGTCATTATGGGTGCATGCATTTTGTTTCATTGCTTACTGGAAAAATGTTCAAAACAAATTTAAAACGCCCTCTAACAACTGTAATATATTGTACAAGGAATATAAATTAGTACAATGAGGAAGGTGTATCAAAGAGCACATGTATGTTTCATATGCAAGGGGCCTATGATTTGAAAACAGCCCAAAATTAATCTTTATCTGCCACTGGCAAAATGTATTTTCTTTGAATGTTGGTTTCAATGCTGTTTCAATGAATGCGAGTTTCAAGGGCAGAGAAGTTTTAATGCTAAGTTTTCATTGTGAGACTGCATTGCTTTGTTTAGTAGATGACTTAGTGCTTGTGCTGTAAAATACAAAATAAAACTTTCAAATGAAGTCCAACTCATCATACAAGTAAAGCAGTATGCACATTAGTGTTTATGGTAAATGGAGTGAAATAGACAAGTAATGGTTCATTGGAATGGCTGCAGAGGCTCCATTCAACCGTGATTTTGTCAGGGGGAAGGGCAGCAAACTCAGACAGGCCCAGCTGAACTATACCTCCCAACTGTCCAGATTTTCAAAGAATGAATAGATTTTTGCTTCTTATTTTTGGTTTGTTCTTCATAAAAATTGTAGTTTTCTGGCAAATCATTTAGAAATCAAGTCACTAAATAATGATACACTGAGTTTCAGACTTCATAACCTTCAGAAAAATGCATGCAAAAGTAAGAACTGTTATTCTATCAACTGTCTCAATTTATACAAAAGCAATTTTTAGTACTGTTTATATGTTGCCCCAATACATTTGGCCTTGTTCAGATTTACTGCATTAACAGGTTGAGAGGTACATGCAAATAAATTGCTTTATAGAATTAGGCATAGCCAACCTCTCAACTGTCTCCGATTTTGGCTTAAAATTTTGCTTTTCCCCCTAATAATCCCTCCGCAAAATAGCAATTTTGGAAGAAAACATGGATGGTTTACAATTAAGAAATAACTGTAATAATCAAAGTTATAGATTACTTGAAATGCATGTAGAGTCTTTTATTTTGTCAGCTGCTCAAGTTAGCAGTACTAATATTAAAGTGTCCCTTCTTTGACAGGTTCCCAGCTGTATTGTGTGGCTATTTTATATTTTTGCATCACATTTGGTCCATTTTTCATAAAATTGTGTTTTTTGGCAAATTAGTCACAAATCACTAACGACTGAAGTTAGAAAATAATGACAGACATCTGAGTTTCAGATTTTATACCCTTCAGAAAAGTCATACTAATGCAAGACCTATTCTATTATCTTTCTAAGTTTATTAGAGCAATATTTAGCCCTTAGCCCAAACACATCTTATCTCCACCCTTTTGTATGCTTCTTCTATTTATACTAATCTCTCTAAAAGCAACCTCAGGAAACTGACTACATCTTACCATAATATTGCTCGATTTGCTACAGCATCTCAATCTAGAACTCACCACTGTATAAATTTAAAACATTTACACTGGTTAGAACTTCCTAATAAGCTTATCTATCAACAACTCCTAATAACACACAAAATCCTATATCAACCATCAAAAACACCTGCTCTTAGCACCCTCCTGACTCCCTATAATAACCTGAAACAACTACGTTCTTCAGAGAAGTTACAAGTTAACACTACTAGAACCACTAACTCTGCAGGTAACCACCTATTCTCCAACTCAGTTGGTAAAATATGGAATAATCTTCCCTCACATATCTCCTCTCTAGCCACTCTTCCACTCTTCAAGAAACAACTCCTAATACATCTGAACAAATTCTGGCTATGCTCTTGTACCAATCCTGACTAACTACTTCCATCTATTCACTATCATAATTCTCTAGTCATCACTACAATATTCTATCTGACTACAAATAACTTAATACCTCTATAGTTACTAGTGTTCTCTTAAAATTAAAAAAAAAAAAAAAAAAAAAAAAAAATACCATATTTATATTTTTTGGTTTAACAAGTATGTATTATACATTGAACTTCATAACACCTAACTTTGTACTGAAAGCAGCTAATGCCTTCCTTTTACTAAAGTGTTTTACTTGTCTTCTTTTCACATTTGTATTACCTGTACTAAAATCACTGCATTCTTGCTTATTGCCTTTGTAAAAAGTGTTTATTCTTCATTCTTTATGTTTATTATCTTGTTTGTATCCTTGGAGCTTTTCTCCTCGGGCCTCCACTGAAAATGGACATGAATCCAGCTGGACTAGCCCGGTCAACAAATGTAAAATAAAAATAAATAAAATAAAAATTTAAAAATTGTCCTTATTTGTGGGCATTTGTCCCACTTCTGTGTATGGCTTTGTCCAGATTTCTTGCTCTGAGGTTGAGAGGTATGATACATGTGTCAGGGCCATCACAGTCAGCCAGAGACATTTCAAAATGACATACTTGTTGCACCCCACTCCACCATATACTGTCTCTGGATGTGTCCAAGCAAGGCAATGAGTAGCTATGCAGTGTAAATGTGCAGTGTGTCTCCCCCCCCCCATCCAAGGTAGACACAAGTACTACAGTGGCTTTTCATCTGTCCTTGATTTTGCAGAAAGGTCTGGTTTCTGTCATATTTTTGTACTGTTGATTTATGCTTATTACTCAAAGTGCCTGTTGCTCTGTGTTTAAGTAGCAATGCTTTAATGACCATAATGTAAGCTTGTCTGAGATCGTAAGATGCAAATAAGCTTTAATAAGCATACTGTTAAAGAATTGCCAACATTGAAAGCCTTTCTGTTGTTGCCATGCAGAGAATACTTGACTAGATAATGTATAAGCCTTGGGTATTAAAGGACAGGATTTCATTATTTTAAAAAAGCTCATTACACTTGTTGGAGACTTCCAGTCATCTCTACAGACTTTACCCGTAAACTAAACAGAATGCCAGTCATGTGTGGTCCATAACCTGTACAGTAATCCTTTAAGCAATGTATCTTGAGCTTGTTTCTTGTTTGCTTTTCATTTTTTACTTACATGATTTCCCCATGAAACAAGTAGATAGTTGTCAGGCAGCAGGTCTTTTTTGTATAAGAAACATTTTTACAAGTGGGGGCATCACAGAGATTTCTACTTTCAGCATGTTACTTGGAACTTTAATAAAGCTGAATATAAATTATAATTAGAACTGCAGTGCAAGGAGAAGTGGTTTGAGTTGAGTGCTTCTGGTTTTGCTTGTACTTGATTTTGACTGGCATTCCAGTAATGTATTTAAAAAGTAATTTATTTTTTCATGCCTCACAACCTTTTGTTTCCATATAAATATTAAGTAAGCTGTCATGCAGCCAATGCATTGAAATATTTTTATTCTTCTACACTTATTTTTGTCTTGATTGAACTCTCATAATGATGGTTTGCCACCCAGGGCAGCGTATTTAATTAAAGTTAGTTTTTGTAGTTTTGAGCATAGCTCCTCCCCTTTCTGGTTGGCCACACCCCTCCCCCCTTGATCCCACCCATTCAGCTGTCTCCTGCAGCCCCCCTTTGATTTGAAGTCACCAGCCACCACTGAATTTTTTCAACAAATGTAAAGACATGCATAAGACAATTCTTTCAATGAGTAAACTGAGTATATTTTTTATTTATCATCCATCAAAAGGTATGTTTCTATTTCTATATTAAGGAAAGAATATAGGCTCAGTAGTTTTGAAAATCACTGATTCCCTTACTGTACAAAGGTATATGATAAAGTTAAACTGCAAATAGGCAGACATTAGATACATGTTCAAATTAATTTCATTAACCAACTTCTTAACTGAAAACAAACACTAAATGAAAAACAAATTCACAAACTGAAATGCTGATAACTAAACAAAGAATAAATAACTTAAGAACATCAAAACTTGGACAAAAATGCAAAACAACACTACTGACAAAATTTAAAATTCAAACAATTGAGTGCAAATAAAACTTGAAAGAAAATTTATCAAAAGCCACATGAAAGGAATGAGGCTTTATGCACTTTTTGAAGCATCCTCAGCTCCTACTCTACAACCAACTTACTTTAGCCCATAACATTCTGAATCAAACAGAGAAATCCCCTGCACTTCAAAATCCACTACGTCCTTACTCCAGTAATAGAAATCTCCACTCCAGTAATAACTTCTTTCTAGATGTAACAAAAGGCAGTAATACAGCTGGTTAATCCCTCTTCTCCAACTTCATACCTAAAACATGGAGTACACTGTCTACCTGTATATCATCCAATTCTTCCTTAGTACAGTTTAAAATGAAACATTTAAAACTCACCTAGCCAATACTTGTCTCTGTTCCTGTACCAGTCCTGCTTAGATTTCACCCTTAACTTCCTGACCTATCTATTCTTATTTTCAAAACTGTACTGCTTACTTACTGTGACAAAAGGGAGTACTGCCAACACAGCAAGCTGGAATCTTGTAAATAATTATCCCCCGGATTCACGAATACTCCCTGTAAGACTAAATAAGTCTTACTCGGAGACTGCAGTTGAACGGTATGATGTCAGCGTGCCATGAATATTCATGAGGGCACTCTGACTCCACTCCAAGTCTAACACTGACCATGCAGGAAAGCAGGGGGCGTGTCCAACTGCCAAGCAGTCCAAAGGTCCACGCCCCTGCAAGTGTCTAAATTGTAAAATGTCAACACACAACAGCGAGTCCGCTCAAATGTCCATGTACCCAACACCACACTCCCTGACATTGTAAACCCCCAGCACAGTTATAAAAAGTTAAACTTATTTTTTTTTTTGTAAGTCCCGATATAGCTGCCTGTATTTGCGCGTGTGTGCACGGGTGTGCCCATTGCTTAGCTGCAGTTAGCAATCTCGACATGGAAGAGCATAATAAGGAATGTTTATGCAAATTGCACCAAATAGCAATAGCATAGTGGTAGAGCCTTTGCACAAAGAGAAGGCATTCACTGTTCGAGTCACACCACTCCCCTTCCTTTTTTATGTTTGAAATTAGTATATGAAAAATACCCAACATATATGATTAAAATTTTACTAAACAGCATTGAAATGGCCTATGTATCAGTGAACAAAATATATATTTATAAAGAATCCTGACATATAATTGCCCGCAGTTAAGCAATGCTTTACCCAGCACAGTAGAGGTGCCCATAGCTAAATAGCACTTTACCCAGTGCAATCAGTTTGTGCGGAGGTGCGTGCCGTGCCAACCAGCACACAGTAGGGCAATGTCGAGCAACATAGAGCAAAGTTGCCTAAACACAGCCACACCCCCTAGCCTGTCTGGACAGTAGTAAAATAAAAAGCAATGACAAGGGTCACTGTGCACCATAATCGAAGGACTGAACCATTAAGCCATGACAGCTTAGGATAAATAGCCACTGTTAACATACATATACTTATAAATGGTAGATTAACCATTGCTAAGCAGGTCTGCAGTCAGCTGAGAATTTTCAAAAATGGCCAATCACAAAAAAGTGTGGGAAATGTGGTATATTTAAGCCCCATAGGTGGGAATACTCACCCTAACTGATTGTAGCTACCATCTGCAATTAAAATGGCTGGTGCTGGAGAGGGTACATGCTTTAGAGTGCAATGCTGGGGCATCGAGGAGTCAAAATACATGGTTTGGCTCCTTGCCCACCATCATGAGTCAAGACTCCTGCAGGGCCAGTTCCAAGGGATGGAGTACAAAGCAGAGGCTTGGAACCGGTTAGCTCATAACTTCACCAGTGTCACAGGCATTCCTCGGACTGGTGAGCAGGTCCATCACCAACATGCAGACCTGAAGAGATGGAAGCAGGACCTATTGAACCAATGGATACAGGAGGCCCGTGGGATGCAAGATGCCCCACTACTGAGTAGGTAGCCATGGAATGCAGTATGTAAGATATGCTAATTTATTCTATATAATGGATAGGTATGTCTCAATATCCCTTCATTTGCTTCACAGCTGCAGGTGTCTGTGCTGTGAATCAGCAAGGCTATGCAGATAGGCTGCTAAGGCTGCACCACCAGGCAGGTTAGTAATTATTCTGCATGTATTGTTATATAAAATAGGTGAGAAAGCCTGAAAGAAAGTGTTGTAGCCCAATAATACAGCCATAAAATGCATTGAATAATTCCTCTGCATGTACTGTTATATAAAATAAGTCAGAGAGCCAGAAAAAGAGTGTAGTAACCCATTAAGAAAGGTAAAATATGTCCGGAATAATATCTCTGTATGTACTGTCATATAAAATAAGTGAGCGAGCCTGAAAAGAGTGCTCTAACCTATTAATAAAGGTATAATATGTCTTGAATATGTCTTCCATATGCACTGTAATATCTAATAAAGGAGAGAGCCTGTGGAAAAGTGTGTAATGTAATTAATAAAGGTATAAAACATGGAGTGTGTCTGTGTCACTTATTTTGAAATGTTGTTGTACCCTTGCATTATACAAATAGTACTGTTTTAATAAATGCTGGCAACCCACAGTTGGGCAGACCCAACTAAAGAGGTTGATGGAAGTGCCAGTAGCTGCGAAGCATATATACAGTCCTCAACAGTCAGTTACTGGCTGGCATGCATAAGTAAATCTGGCACACGAGTGGCTTGTTAATTTGTTCCCCAGAAATGTGAGTGTGCTACACGAAATGTAGGGTTCTGTACAAATTTAACTGAAAATGTCATGTGAACACATCCAGATATGTAGATAAAGAAATAGAAATAAAATCAATAAATATGTAGCAGTAACATCTGCATCTTGGACAGTTAGTATGTCAGATATAGGTCAGGTATATAATGAACTAGTCAAACCCATTACACAACCTAATGCATGTTGGCAAGTGTAATAATACATGTAGGGGATATACATCTGCAGTCAATAGGAAGGTAGTGTAGACTAAAAGTACTTATAAGATGTTAATTGAGGTTTCTTTCTACACCCTACTGTATGTGCATAAACAATGCAATTCCACACCTCAATGGGTATGTGTAATCTCAAAACATTTGTTGGGATATATGTCCTATTGTTCTATAACTATCTGCATTCACTTTGATGCATGTGCCCTGTTCAAACACCACAATCATGGTGGCCTGTTGCCACCAATCATCCCTGCAAGCTGTTGGAATGTCCACTGTTGTTCAATATATGCATGTGTTATGCTTGCTGTTCAACTGTTGAAACCTTGGTATGTTGGGTTAATGGGAATATTACTGCATGCTGTTACAACTAATTTGGAATGCTGTTGTTTATGTTGTAATTAAACACACCTAATCACAGAACATATGGGAAGGCCGGTCCCAGCGGACCCACCTGTCCCTCCTCAGCTGGTGAGTGCACCTGGCACCAGCAGGTCCAGTGTCCATCCCGGGCTCCCCTCCTCCGTTGGTCCTGTGCCACCTTCAGGTGGAAGCACTGCAAGGGATGGGGCTCATCCCCCCATGCAAGCGTGGGTGGAGAAGGGCCACCTGTCACCCTCCGAAGGGTCCGGGTTGTGGTGCATAGGGAGATTCAGCGTTCAGTCACAGATCCTCTATGCCAGCTTGAGGCAAGAGTGGCGCATCTCACAGGTGAGCCTGCCCATCTTATGCAACCCCAGCACAGCCACCCTTGGGGCTGTGAAGGTGCAGTGGTGACTGCCCATGGGTGGGGATCTCAGTTCCACTGTTACCATTTGTGGGCTCATGGGCTTGCGATTTCCAAACATCCATCCCCATCAATTGTGTTCACCCACCCCATGTGTCATACACTGCCCCTGTATGCATCTTGTTTGTCTTGTCTGTTTACATCCTCAACCTACCTCCCCAAATATACCTACTTCCTCTACCTCACTTTCCACTCTCACTTGAAAAAAAAAAAAAAGGGGCAATCTGTACCCACAAAAAAATTACGCCCCATACATAGCTGCCCATTTTGCACACATGTCCACTGGACATGTAAACTGATAATTATAATTGGCAGTACAACTTATTTTGTTGTTCTCACCCCTCTCCCAGGGGTGGAAGGTTTCAAATTTCACTCCAAATTTATTGCATATGCACAGCTGTTGCTGGTAAAGAAATGGGCAGCTATGGACCTTCCCTACACCAGTCCTGCACATCCCGAGCTTGTTTCCCTACTGTCTTTCCCTCTTTGTGCCCCCTTTTTCACCACTTTCCAATCTCCCCATTTTCTTTTCTTTCAAATAAATTAGCGCAGGGGTTAGGGGAATAAGCACTTTTAAGCAGTAGGTAGTGGGTTTGAGCGAGTGTGCGCATGTGTGCGCTTAGCTAAGCATTGCTAAGCATCGTGCAAACCTGCACAAACCCACTTACAACTGCTTAAAAGTGCCTTAGTCACTCTGTATGCCAGGGCCCTTGTTCTGCTCAGCAGCAAATAAAACACCTCTGTCAGTCTGGAACCCCAAACATTGGACACACTAGAATGCATAAAATACCACTTAGCCATAGCAGATGTGCAATAACTTGGTGCTGAAATAAATATATCATGCATTACAATGAGTGAATGTAAAGGAAAAATAGGAAGCCCATAACACAAAGCTTGTTCTGTGGATCTTTACCAGCAATTGTTGTGGAATTGAATTACATGAGTGTGATATGAGAAGCAGCCATTCTAGCAGCAAATGATGTTACAGAGGCACTTTACAACCCCCACACAGTATCATAGCAGGACAAACACTGGCATATCTGATTAAACTGTGACTACTTTTCAGAGATGTCCCTGATTGTGAAACATATTTTAGCTGTATCCCTCTGAATCCCCTCTGAAAAGTACTGACATCAGTCAGAAAGGTGGGGTATTGCACAATGAATACTGACAATAATAACAGTAGACACCACTTGTACTTCATAAAAGGTGTACTAATCCATATGCACTGCTTCACCCAAGTCTGCACTTACTGTATCTATTATGTGTAAGGTGTACCATACTTTTAACTACCTATCCCTGACTCCATGCAAAGATGTATCTGAGTGTTTCATAGGCCTGGCAGAGGCACAAACACACAGGCATATCAGCTATTCTGCTGTTACACACTCTGCAAATAGCTTTGGTAGGACTTCCACAAGCATACCCTTATGTAGGAGTACAACACAGAAATGCCAAAGGATGTAGCCATGTACTGGTAGCATCTGACTGTACCAATGCCATTGTACCAGTGCTGAAAACACCTGTGGGTTGCACAGACAAATAATAACAGTGTAACATCTGGCTACCATCTGGATAGGTTCACAGTTGGGAACTATGCAGATAGACCACCTGCCTTGGTAAACTAACAGGTACACATCAATCCTTTAAGTCCAGTAAGATAACATTCACACAATAATACATTATGCTCTCTGTATGTCAGCATCACCCCCCCACAATTAAAATATACTTGTGTGTTTAGGGTCTACCAAGGATGTAGGTAGGCATACTCAGTACTGGAATTGTCCAGTTTTCCTGAGATCCCTGTGTTAATGTCAACAATAAAAAATACAAACCCTGCAGAAGTGAGTACATTAATATTCACAGTATAACAGTTCACAAACAGTTCATGTGCCAAAAGAATACTTCTCAATAACTACTTTTGTATGGCAGTTAATTATACGAGTAGAAAAAAAACTACATAGTCACATATATCTTGTGTAAGTATTTGTAGGGGTGAGTTAAACTCTACACTGATAGCTCTGTACTGGAAGTGGCAACAGTCTGGTCTGAGTACAACATGTACATCAATGTCTACACCTCTAGCTTCAGATATAAGAAGTATACCAACCCTCTGACTTACACAACAGTGTCCACAGCAAACAAGCATGGGCCCCACTCTGGAAATCTG
This sequence comes from Protopterus annectens, assembly GCF_019279795.1. Classification (NCBI taxonomy): domain Eukaryota; kingdom Metazoa; phylum Chordata; order Ceratodontiformes; family Protopteridae; genus Protopterus; species Protopterus annectens. The sequence goes on from NC_056731.1 coordinate 974,262,019, forward strand.
AAAGGGCTACGCCTACATACCTTAGCAGTATATAGCATTGGGTTGCTATGACAGTGAGTACTGCAATTACCACACAGCAGGCTGTATGCATTTACCAAATGCTATGCACTAATTGTTGCAGAGGGCATCACATGCACATGCGCAGATACCTATACAAGCAGACTGTACTTGCTATCCCCACATGCAATCATTACATTGCATGTGTCAGAGACTATATAACTCCTGGAGAGTAGTGAGAAAAAATTATTACTTAATAAAAAATATTTAATTAAATAAAAAATATATATACTTAATTACTAACCAAAAATATTAATTAAGAAAAAAATACTTAATTAATAACCAAAAATAAAAATTAAGTAAAAAAAAACTTTACTTAATTAATAAAAAATAAAAATCTACCAAGAGGCAACCTCTGCCTAACATTCAAAGCTATGCCAAACCCACAGGTGTTGGGCATGCTCCATATAAACAGATTAAAATCCATACAAGCTACACACTGTACTGATCTAAACCTTGTGACGTCAAAAAGCAGAACATGCTGGAGTGGTACATTATCATTTCAGACACATACCATACTCTGGAACTAACTACCTATCAATAGCAAATAAAGGTCCTCATTAGCAGTTGTCATGAATAATCATGATGATTGGATGTGAGATAGGAAATACAACCTGGGAATCACCTCTGTGGCTCTGCATGACAGGGGCACATGAACCTAAATTACATGGGTGGTGAAGGGCAGGGTACCATATGGCTAGGCTTCCATAGGCCCTACGGCTAATAGTCTATTAGCTATCTAGGACCCGATACACACACGCATGTATTTGTTGCATTACTTGCTATGTGAGGTTGCCTGAGTGTGATGGTGAATGTGTAGTTGAATGTATCAAAGTTGTGTATGTGTGTGATAGCCTAGTGGGAAACTGTTTATATCATGGTATGTAGTGTTGTAGCTCTGATCCCAGCAAAAGATATGTATTCTATTGCTAGGCAGGAAAAGCAGTATGGCATACGGTGTGACGTAGTCCCATGGTGTTGACTGGAGTGTGCCATTGTAGGCTAAAGCAGTACATGTATGCTTACTGATTGTTAACACTAGTGAATACAAATCTCGTATGAACTGTAGTACTACCTGAAGATGTAGGCCTAAACAACACAGTATGGTGTATATCCACATTGCTTGAAAACACTGTTTTGTTTGTTACCTGTAGTCCTCACACATTACATACCTCAGGCATGAGGTTTTGTAAGTGCTGACACACAGTACTGTATGGTACACAGGTAAAACACATCTGGGTAGCCATACCTTTCTGTCTTGTAGGTATGTTTGATGTGTGTGTGGGTATGCATGTAACATGGCATCGGTGGTATGTGTGTGACAGGATATAAGTGCATATCTAGCAACATGTATAGTGTAGTACAGCAGTATGCCACCTATATTGATGAATGTGCACATATGTTACTTAGGGGGTTGCTATCAACAAGCAGCGTGGTGTACTGGTAGTTCTGCAACTGTACTTTACATTCATTTCAATGGATGACAAATGTCTGTATGCATTAGCTTCATATATACCTCCTGTGGCTAGGTGGTGCATTGTGTCACATACAGTGTGCCATGTACTGTTGTATAGTCGTACATACTAGTTTCAGTTTGTTGCTGTGCAGAACATGGTTTGGTATATAGTATGTGCCAGGCACTGTCAGGCAGTTGTGGGCTGAGCAGTGGTATGTGGTATTAAAAGTTTATATCTACTGACAGCCAATAGGTTGCTATATATGGCATTTTATTGATGTCTGTACTTTAGAATGTTAAGTTTGTCGCATTACTTGCTCACAATTATTGTTTTATTGTCTTCCAGGGACATGTCTCACAATCGAAAACCCGCAAATTCCCCTGAAGAGTAGGAAGTCATCCTAGATGCCCTAATACAACATCACAACCTGCTGTTCTACAGAACCCACCAGGACCAGCATGGGCGCACTGCACTGTGGCAGGATGGTGTCCGTCTTGTGAATGATGTAGGCATGCATAACCGGGCGTATGAGCAGGTATGCCATCACTGCAGTGATTTAATCAGACATGTCCGGCAGCATGCCTCCGATGTCCACAGACAACAGCTTGCCACAGGTGGTGGTGCAGCAACACATCCACCCCTCACCAGAGTGGAAGAGCTGCTCCTCAGCATGGTGGCTCCTGGTCAACCACTACAACAGATGTGTCATCATGGAGGCCGGAGACACCCAGCACGTCAACTCAGAGCGTGCAGTTAACATGGCATATCTGTAGACTACTGTTAGCTCGATTGCTAGAACATGCATTTATCAGATGTGTACTGTGCATTTAGAAGATGTGGAGCCTGGTGTCACACAATATTGATACTTTGGTACATAATCTGTATGCCTGTGACTGTCACCTGTTGTACTACTGTAAAATTGCAAACTCACAGCAGCAATGCCATAGTTGTTGACACTGACAAACTGTCTCATATCCTTGTAGGTTCCTCTGGTATGATAGCAAGACATCACACCCATGCTGGTGAGTGTTCTACATTTAATATAGCATATAACATGTGCATGTCATAGGAGAGTTGTAGGCCATATACCCATGTAAAACACCTACACATAATGCATGCTCTAGATGTTCTCTGTGGGACTATGCCCATCCCAGTAACATGAGTAGCTGCCTCAAACACATGCAATACATAGATCATCCCAACCAGTTGTGGTACACTGTAGTGGACATTGTATAGGCAGAGTCAATACACATGCACACAACATAAACCACTTTGTCATATGCAGTAAGTGTTAATATGATACACATGGTGTATGAAGACACCTGCTGTAAGGTCAGACTCCAGTATCCCAAATGTCATCAACACAGCACACATACTATACCTGAGGGGTAGAGGCCTATCATGGGGTGGTGCGACATGCTTAAACACACAACACATTCATGTTAGGCAATGCTCCCTGCTGAACACCTTACATGCCCATGTATCAACTGGCTGTGAAATGGTTAATGTAGCCAAAGTGGTGCAGGTCAGGTACAGCAAGATAGTTGCCAGTGTGGCATACATTAGTGGCCTTGAGTGACCACATGATGCTGCCTGATGATGGCTCATGGTACTACACTACATCCAGTTACAGTAACTACAATACTACACATAGCATTCATTGTTATACACCTGACAGTTGTGTGCATCTGGCCATGGTATGTATACCTATGAGTGATGGTGCACAGGACATTGGAAAGTGTTTTATACTTGCACAGCAATGTTGTGTCCATGTACACATTGTGTTTCGAGGTGAGGCCAATCACTGAACAACACACATGCATCAAAGACATGTATACTGTTATCAACAAGGACTCTCTACACTCGCACTGCATGCTGTTGAGCAACACACACCCTGCATGCTGACACGTGTGATAGGACTCTTTGGCTTGTGATACTGTACTCCATCAGCCACTAATGAGTATGTTCTGTATTGCTGTTGGTGTGTGTGTGTGTGTGTGTGTGTGTGTGTGTGTGTGTGTGTGTGTGTGTGTGTGTGTGTGTGTGTGTGTGTGTGTGTGAACTTGACTGAGTAGTGTATTTGTGTCCATGTATGCATGTGTTCATGTGTGCATGTGTGCATGTGTTCATGTGTTCATGTGTGCATGTGTGCATGTGTTCATGTGTGCATGTGTGCATGTGTGCATGTGTTCATGTGTGCATATGTGCATGTGTGCATCTGTGCATGTGTGCATGTGTTCATGTCTGCTAACATCCTGTACAGATTGCAAAGTGTGTTTCCTGTCTTCCTCTCACAGGTGCTGAGGTTTTGTTGGATGAGTGCAACAGGGAACCTAAGGTCACTAGCACAAATAGTGGACATGATGATACATGTGTTGTGACACAGGCAGGTTTGACAGGGTCTGTCGTTGGACCGCCAATTGACAGTACACAGCTTTCCACCCCATCTATGCACACATTCATACTGCCAATACATCCCTCAACACCAATGGCCTTAGCTGAAGAACAGCATACAGTAGGCATTGACTAGGATAGTGTGGTATCTATGGCACATGCAACACCTCACAGCAGCCATATCCAGAAACCTGGAACGGTACCACATAGGCATATGTCCAGGGGTTCTCGTGGGATCACTGCTGGTCATAATGCCCCTGGCAGATGTGCTCCCACAAGTCTCACAACCTCAGGTATGTTCCGGGCTGTAATGCAGGCACAGGCACATATGGAATGGTACACCAGGCAAGGACTAAGGGTGCAGAGGGCTCATAACAACGCTATCAATGACAGTATCCATGACCTTGCCGGTGCCATCCGTAATTACACCGAGGTCATTGATAGACATTGGGGGGAGACACTAGATGTCCTCAACAATGTAATGTCCATGCGCCAGGACAGTGCAGAATGGCTGAGACATTGATGTGGACGTATGCCAGCAACATCATCAGCTGGCAGCCGTCGCAGATGACACACAAGTCCCAGCCGCACCCGTAGTGGAAGTACCAGCCCCAGCAATGTTGGGGCTGGGCTGTCAATAGACCGTCCTAGACGACCATGTGCACGTGGTTCTAGCCAGTCCCAGCAGGGACATGGGTCCAGTCGACATCCCTCTGCCTCTGACGATAGTACACATTCTGGGTTAGTACCCGATACTGTCCGTGGCACCCCTGCCAGGTACAGGTACTGTGTCTGTGGCCGGAGACAGTGATCTGTACAGCCTGACAGGTACAGTTTGTGGCTGTCCCACAACCTCCCGTATTTGGCAGCCACAAGGTGGAACTGTGTGCATGCAGACATACACACATAAACCAAACACCTAGGGCTAACACATACACACACACATTACATCAACATTGACCCATGCTGTACTGTTGTCCCTTACACACACACACACACACACACACACACACACACACACACACACACACACACACACACACACATACATGTCGATTAGATGGGTCATTGTCGGGTTCAGGCAAACCAACAACACACCCTGTGCATATGATGAAACTGTGCCACCTCCTGTCATCTGTGACATTGATGCAGGAGCAGGCTAACATGGTGCTGATACACAGGGTGACCTAATAGCAGTGTAACAATGTTAGCATGTTGTGAACAGTAAAGTGTAATGATATCCTTGTAGGTATATCTGAGCAGGCATGATGCATTAAAGCTATGATTATCAATGTAGTATTGTTTACACCAGTGTTAATTCAAAAAATGTATTGTCCGCCCATGTGCCACTTGGCTGATGTGTGTGGTACTGGCAGCAAGTGTTGGTGAGTGGACGGTATGTGTGTGATGTGTGCAGTACAGATTTGCAGTTGCACATTTGTGAACATGGCGGAGGTGCACTGTCTGCATGTACGTGCATAGTGGACACATGGGAAGGGTGACATGCCCTGTATTACACAGTGTTAACACTTCATATTTCCTATTGGTGGCCAGTATGCATTTTACTACACATATGTTACAACTTGCATACACATGTGTGTATGACATGGTTTGACACTATGCTGTGGATGATACTGTTAATATCGGTCATTGGTTTGCATTCTGTTAGTATACATAACCTCAACAGGCTGACTTTAACCAATCATTAGATGATGTCTTGACAACTGACACATAGATGTAGGATACACAGTAGCATTTGAATCCTTCCGGTACTATACTATACCAGTAACCAGTGGTATTGACCACCACCCATTCCTGGGACCACTCCTGTTTGGCATGTAGCCATCCTAGGTACAAGCAAACACACTAGGGATATGTACGTCTACAACTGGTAATACATACAGTGGCCTACAATGCATTCTCCGGATGAGACACTTATCCTCTACAAGGGTATCATACAGACAAATACCTGTTGACCAACCCATGCTGTAAAGCTATAAGCCAACTATAGCATAGTCATCCACATTTACTAAACATAGTATCCTGAGAGTACCACATTGGTAGTAGCCCACAACATGTAGCAGGGGTACCGATGTGTACATACAGCCACATGTTATGTCATCTGTCCTTTGGTATTCACATTTCCAAAGGTATTCTGATGTCCCTCGGTGTATCACATAAGCAATAAGGGGTCTGTATGCATATCCACGGAGTTGTTGTACACCTATAATGAATGCCCATTATTGACAGACTGTGTTATGTTTGAACATGTCTGCGCATACTGTTGTTTTACTGATATGTCATACAGTAGTAAAAGCAAAACCCACTGCCCACCAGTGTCACACACACACTCAGCAATCGCAGGATTCAAACCCCTACCTAACTATATTCTAAAGAGATACGCATTAACATGACGCACTATATGCTTTACTGGGAATTGTTATTTCCACTGCTGTATTTGTGGGATACTATATCATCAGACTTGCCAAAGAGGAATTTACCTCTTTTAATGTGTTTTCCCAGTCTCCAAAAAGGGCACTCCTTTCAAAGGAAATCACACAGACACATACACCCCCCCACACACTGAGCAATTGCAGGGTTCAAACCCCTACCTCACTAAGCTATGACACTTGAGAGATATGCATTAACACGACATGCTATATGCTTTATTGGGGAGTTTAGTTTCCACTGTTGTATTTGTGGGATACTGACATCATCAGACTTGCCAAAGAGGAATTTACCTCTGTTAATTTGTTTTCCCAGTCTCCAAAAAGAGCACTCCTCTCAAAGGAAATCACACACACACTAAGCAATTGTAGGATTCACACCCCTACCTAACTATGTTATGATACTAGTAAAAGATGCATCAACACAACATGCTATACACTTTACTGGGAGGTTTCTTTTCTCCTGCTATATTTGTAGGATACTGACATCATCAGACTGGACATGGTAATGTGTGTGCACTTTGTTTTATGCAATCCCAGGAATCAACCATGTGGGACAGCAGGTGTTAACAGCTTGAACAGGACTCCACAATTCTTAGCTTGTGTGATCTATCTGTGGGCAAATTGCCATTCTTTCATATGACAATACATATGTATGCACAGATTGTTGATTTTGTGGATATGACATGTGTCTGGGATGTTGATAAAGGGCTACTAAAAGTCTATGTGGGACGTGTGTAGCTCCTTTCAGTGATGTATGTCCCGGGTGGCTGCCTTGCAAACAGTCTAGCAGGTTTGAGAACTATGATCTGCCCACGAACATACCAAAGTTGGTAGGGTTATATGTTTGTCGGCTTCAAATAGCTCTGTTTATGACTTCAGTCGTGATGGACTCCATGGTCTTGCAGATCAGACTTTATAGGCTTATAGGACTATAGTTCCCATGGTCTGTTGTGCATCAACACTTGTGGGGTGTGCCATATGTTGCTGTAACCCATTCAACAGTTTCAGATCCTGTAGAGAGGTAGAGGCTCAACAGACCGTTCAGTTGTAGGGTCTGTTTGTTCTGTAGTTCACTTATGACACATATAAAAAAACAATGCAATCCAGTTGATGCCATGTTTTTGGCTTTGGAAGGATCTATTTACCCATTCTACATGTGATATCTCCTGGTGTGATGATAGAGCCTTTCGTCAGTGGGGGGTGTGTATGTATGTATGGGCCTGTCTGACAGGATGTCGGCATTGTCAGTCAGGTACAGTTGGCCCTGACTCAGGACATATATGAGTGTACATTGCTATTTATGACATAGCTGAAGGAAGTGACATGATTCTGTCTGGACTCCTTCCCTGAAAATCTTTCCAAAACACCGACAAGCCTGAGCACTAAACCCCTGTTATACTCTTTTACACACTTAATACCCCACTGATACTTTTTGATCAGTCAACAGAGTATTTCATTATAATATCCTGGCATGTCCAAAGGTCGGTTTCGTGTGTACTCTCCAGTCCAGCTGGTGAATATGGGAATTTTGAGGCAATGTTACAACTGCCTTACGTACACAGACAACCCTCTCCTCCTCCCAACAAACTCAGATATATGTGAGAGATGCAACTATGCAGACAAACAGGAGTCTGAGCTCTCTCTACCCATGACTGGCACAGTCTATCAGGTGGTGAAGGTAACCACACACACACCACAAATCCAGTCTCACATATACCTATAGTGACAGCAAACAAAATACATTACCACACAAAAACATACTCGGAGGCTCTAAATAAAATCTGCCTAAGCAGCAGAGACCTCCAAAGCAGACACCCAAACAACTGCTACCCCACAACAATATCCACGTATCACATAGTTCACAAAGTCAGTGTGCCACACAGTCACTGCCCTTAGGGCTAAACAACACACCTAATAACACTTGTAATAGGTGACTCTATTGTCAGACACACCGATGTCCCACTCACCAGGCTGAACAAGGAGAAGGTCACTTTGAGCTGTCTGTCAGGTGCCAGGATCCGCCACATAACACATGCACTCAGGTCACTCCAATGCAAGTACAAATATGGCTCCATCATTGTCCATGCTGGTGTGAATGACCTCAGACATTCCTCCCTGGACTACATGACAAGAGACATAGAGGAGCTCTCTGATCATGTAGCCCAGACCAGTATGACCCTGACCTTGTGTAGCATCTTACCCTCACCAAGAATGATGGCACAGTATACAGACAAACTGATCAATTTTAACAGTTGGCTAACGTATTGGTGTCATTCAAAGTGGATCCAGTGTCTGTCAGCCTGGGATGACATGCTTAACATGCCACATTGCTTCGCTAGGGACGGCTTGCACCTGTCACCCCTGGACTTTTGAATACTGGCTAAGGCTCTTGCCACCCCCATAGTACCTTTTTTAGGCAAGGCTCAAAAGACAAACCCACCTACATAGACAATACAAGGTAAAAAAAACTAAGGGTAATGCTGCTCAACACCAGATGTCTAAATCTCAAAATGCACACACTCAAGACTCTCCTCAGTATGGTTCATAGGTTCATAGGTTCATAGGTTCATACTAGGCTATCTGCCCTAGGGCATTTATAAGCCTAGCCAGAGTGTGTTTGGCTTTCGCCACCCATTTTAAATTAATTTTGCTATGCCTTTTTTTGAGGTTAGTATACTGTGCCTCTGTCTAACAGTGACACAGAAGTGATAGCTGGGTTAAACCTACGATCTCCAATCCACTCATCAAGATTCCTCTTGAAGAGAGTCAATGTGGGACTCTGCCTAACCTGGACTGGGATTTTATTCCAGAGTGAAGGGAGCCTCTGGGTTATGAATCTGTCCCTCCAGCATGTCCTATTTATTTCAGTGCTGAGGTTCAAGTCTTTCGAACACATAGCTCGATGGGATTTGGATTTTCTGAGGTGCAGCATGTCCATTAATTCCGGGTTGGACATGGCTTTATACGTCAGGCACAGATCGCCTCTGAGCAGGCGGTATGCCACTGAGTAGAGCTGGAGTTTCTTTAACCGGGCAGCATATGGCATCTGTTTGAGCCCTTTGATCCTCTTGGTGAGGTACTTTTGGGGTCTTTCCAGTTGCTGCAGGTTTCTGGTAAGGTACATCCCAAAAGGGGCATTGTACTCAATTATGGGCCTGATGAGGGATGAGTAAGAGGTGCGATGACTTCCCTGATCTAGATGTGAATCCCTTCATAATTAGGTGGGCTATATAAAATGTTTTCTAACCACTTTGTACGTGGTTGTCAAATGAGAGATTGCTATCAACTTGGGTCCCCAGGTCCCTAATGACTTCTTCTGTACTTAATGGAGTACCACCTATGTGGTAATTTGTGGGCACTTTGTTTTTGCCAAAGGGGATGACTATACACTTTTTGGCGTTTAGCTTGAGGCCATGGCTCTGGCACCAGTTGTCTGTTTCTATGAGGCCCTTTCGGAGGATGCTTGTGTCGGCTGGAGAGTTGATTATGGCGCCCAGTTTGCAGTCATCTGTGAACTTGGTCAGCCACAGTCCTTCAGTGTTGGCCTGTACCGCCGAGTAATATATACCGAACAAGAGAGGTCCCAGGACTGAGCCTTGTGGGACACCACTTGCAACTGGTTTGGAGTCTGACATGGCTCCAGCAATTCTAACCATGTGGGCTCTGTCCTTGAGCCAGTTTGCAACCCATCTAGTGACATAGGGGTTTATATTTAAGATGGTGAGCTTATCTATAATGCCGGAGTGGGGTATTGTATCGAAAGCTTTTGCGAGGTCCAGGTAGGCTGTGTGGACCACCTTCCCCTCGTCAATGGCCTTGGTGACTGTTTCAAAGAAATCGACCAGGTTTAAAAGGCAGGATCTGCCCTTAACAAAGCCAAACTGGGTAGGATCCAGTGTCTGTAGGTCCCCAATATCTTTATTTATGAGGTCCATGATGATCCTTTCCATAGCTTTGCAGACCAAGCTAGTCAGGCTTATGGGGTGATAGTTTTCAGGATCCGTTGAGGCACCACCTTTGTGGAGAGGGACCACTGTTGCTGTATGCCACTCTTTGGGTACATATCCTGTAGTAAGGCTAAGATTGAACAGTAGTTTTATGTTTAGGTTTAGCTCTTCTTGGAGTTCATGAAGGACGCAGCCTGGGACACCATCTGGTCCCATTGATGCTGTGTTTTTTGCTTTGGAGAGGGCAGCTCTTACCTGAGCATTTGAGATGTCAGGGGGGCAGCACTCTGTTGGGATAGATATTTGCCCTTTTGGTGGGGAGATGGGGGAGAAGTTTGCACTGAACCTGTCAGCTAGGATGTTGGCAATGTCTGTGGGCTCGGTGTTTTTTTTGTCATTTTGGACTAATTCTGAGCATATCTGAGAATTCCCACCCAGGTTTCTAACACAACTAAAGAAAGCCTTGTGATTATCCTTAGTGTCCTGTGCATTTTTTCTCTCGAAGCTGGCCTTAGACGATTTTATGAGTGCCCGTAGTTTTTTGCTAATACTGATCAGAGATACCTTCCCTTTTTGGGATTTTGCTCTATCATGTAGTAGCTTCCTCCTTCTATTGTATAGTTTGTTTATGGCTGGGGTCCACCAGACAGGACATCTGCCTTTGGAGGATTGGGTCTTGGTTTTATTTGGGATTGCATGATCCATGCATTCCTGAAGGTGTTCATAGAATGCGTTTATAAAGGATTCTGCGGTCTGGGCCATATTTAGCACAGGCCCGGGGGCTTTGAAGGATTTTTCCTCGGTTTTGAGGCATGTGAAATTTGCTTTAGAGAAGTTTTTCACTGTGGTTTTCTGGGCAGGGGGTGGGGTTGGGATGTGAATATCCTGTGAGATTAGTTTATGGTCTGATCCTACCAGTGAGGGATACACTTCTGGTCTGGAGCATAGTGTCCCCATGTTGGTGATGATCAGGTCCAGTATGTTTTCCCCTCTTGTGGGAGTGGTAACAAGTTGTTCCATAGCATTTGAGTTTATAAATTCTAGGAAACTTTGGGCTAGGGTGTTGGAGCTAGAGTAATGCTCCCAGTCTATGTTTGGGTAGTTGAAGTCGCCCAATATAATGGTGTTTGGAGACCTTCATATTTTCCAGTATTCTCTGGAAGGCCAAGTGGGGTTCCTGTGTTTGGGAGGGTGGTCTGTAGCAGGCTATAAACTGGAAGGCAGTTTTACCCACAGTTAGTTGCACATGGATAGTCTCTGATGCTTCGTGCTGTGCCACCAACCTGGAGGTGTGGGTATCTTTGACGAATATTGATACTCCCCCTCCTTTTGTGGTTCGGTCCAAGTTTTGGGGCCGAAAAGCATGGTATGAGGTATAACCTGGTAGTGCTGAGGTGCTCTCGGGAGCCTTGAACCAGGTTTCTGTTACTGCACAGATATCGATGTTCTCCATGCTAAGGAGAGTTTCGAGTGCGTGCCTGCATGGAGAATGTTGATATCTGTGCAGTAACAGACACCTGGTTCAGGCTCCGGAAAGCACCCCAGCACTACCAGGTTATACTTCATACCATGCTTTTCGGCCACAAAACTTGGACCGACCATCAAAAATAGGGGGGGTATCCATATACATCACAGATACACACACCTCCAGGTTAGTAGCACTGCACAAAGTATCGGAGACTAAACATGTGCAACTAACAGTGGGCAAAACTGCCTTTCAGTTTGTAGCCTGCTACAGACCACCCTCCCAAAATCAGGAACCCCACTCGGCTTTCCTGAGAACACTGGAGAATATGAAGGTCTCTCCAAACACCATTATATTGGGTGACTTCAACTACCCAAACATTGACTGGGAAAACTACCCAAGCCCCAACACCCTCGCCCAATGGTTGCTAGAATTTATAAACTCAAATGCTATGGCACAACTGGTCACCACACTCACAAGAGGGGAAAAGATATTGGACATGATCATCACCAACATGGGGACTGTATGTTCCACCTCAGAGGTGTACCCCTCATTGGTAAGGTCAGACCATACATTTATCTCACTGGACATCCATATCCTGTCCCCATCCCCATCCTAGGTATTCTCGGTGAAGAACTTCTCAAAAGCAAATGTCACACTTCTCAAAACCGAGGTGGTATCCTTCAAAGACCATGGGATAGTGGTAAATATGGCTCAGACCGCTGAATCCTTTACAAACGCATTCTATGGACAACTACTGGAATGCATGAATCGTGCTATCCCAAATAAAAACAAGACTCACTCCTCCAAAGGCAGGGGACCTGTCTGGTGGATCACGGCCATAAATAAGCTATACAAAGAAAGGAGGAGGCTACTACATGATAGAGCACAATCCCAAAAAGGGAAGGCATCTCTGATCAGTACTAGCAAGAAGCTACAATCACCCATGAATTCATCTAAGGCCCACTTCGAAAGGAAAATTGCACCAGACACTAAGGACAATCACAAGGCCTTCTTTAGTTATGTCAGGAACCTGGGTGGCAACTCCCAGATATGCTGTGAGTTAGTGCAAAATGACAAAACAAACACTGAACCCACAGACATTGCCAACATCCTGGCAAACAGGTTCAGTGCAAATGTCTCCTCCCATCCGTCCTAAAGAGCAAATGTCCATCCCAACAGAGTGTAGCCTCCCTGACATCACATATGAACAGGTGAGAGCTGCCCTCTCCAAAGCAGACAACACAGCATCAATGGGACCAGACGGTGTCCTGGCCTGAGTCTTACACGAGCTTCATAAAGAACTTAACCCTCACATTAAGTCACTGTTCAATATCAGACTTACTACAGAATATGTACCCAAGGAATAGCGTACAGCAACAGTGGTCGTGCTCCACAAAGGTGGTGCCACAATGGACCCCGGACACTATTGCCTTATAAGTCTAACTAGCCTGGTCTGCAAAGCTATGGAGAGTATCGTCATGGAACTCATACACAAAGACATTGGGAATCTACAGACACTGAATCCTACCCAATTTGGCTTTGTTGAGGGCAGATCTTGCCTCTTGAACCTGGTTGACTTCTTTAAACAGTTACCAGGTCCATAGACGTAGGGAAGGTAGTCCACACAGCCTACCTGGACCTCACAAAACCCTTCGACACAATAACCCACTCGGGCATCATAAATAAGCTCACCAGATTAGATATCAACACATATGTCACAAGATGGATTGCTAACTGGATCAGGGATAGCACCCACGTGGTCAGTATTGCAGGTGCCATGTCTGACTCTACACCAGTTACAAGTGGTGTCCCACAAGGCTCAGTCCTTTGACCTCTCTTGTTCAGTATATATTTCTCTGATGTACAGGCTAACACAGGAGGAATATGGCTGACCAAGTTCGCAGATGACTGCAAACTGGGTGCCATAATTGACTCCAGCTGGCACAAGCATCCTCCAAAAGGGTCTCACAGAGATGGATAACTGGTGCCAGAGCCATGGCCTACAGCTAAATGCCATTAAATGCATAGTCATCCCCTTTGGCAATAACGAAGTGCCCACACATTACCATATAGGTGGTAATCCATTAAGTAGGGAAGAAGTTATTAAGGATTTGGGGACCCGAGTAGATAGTAATCTCGCCTTTGACAATCACGTTGCCAAAGTGGTTAGACAGACCTTCTATATAGCCCACCTTATCCCAAAAGGTTTCACATCTAAATCAAGTGAGGTCATTGTGCCCCTATACTCATCAGGCCCATGATTGGATACAATGCCCCATTTGGGATGTACCTTACCCGACACCTGCAGCAACTGTAATGGCCACAAAAGTACCTCATCAAGTGGATCTAGGGACTCACACAGATGCCCTGCGCAGTTCAGCTAAAGTAACTCCAGCTCTACTCAGTTGCTTGCCGCCTACTCAGATGTGATCTGTGCCTGATGTTTAAAGCCATGTCCAACCCAGAATTAATGGACATTCTCCACCTCAGGATATCCGAATCCCTTAGAGCTACACGCTCCAGGGACTTAAAACTCAGCACAGATATTAATAGGACATGCTGGAGGAACAGATTCATATCCCAGAGGCTCCCCTAACTCTGGAATGAGATCCCAGTCCCACATAGGCAGAGCCCCTCACTGAACCTCTACAGGAGAAATCTTGATGAGTGTATGGGTGATCGTATGTTTACCCCTGGGATCTCTTCTGGGTCCATGCTAGACAGAGGCACAATAAACTAAATGTAAAAGGGCTATATTGTGTGACCTACTATTCACAGGCACAGTCTACTAATCTAACAGGGTTGTGAAAGCCAAATACACTCTGGCTAGGCTTATAAATGCCGTAGGGCAGATAGCCTAGTATCAGCCTATGAACCTAAGATAATGTTCGGAGTGCACATTGTTTATTGATGATATTGATTGCAGGTTTTTTATCTTCTTTGCTTTCCCACTTTCTATGAACAACCTAAGTATCTGTAGAACATATTTGATTATGAGAGGGTTCCAATATCTTATATATGTATCTGTTGTCATATAACTGTGTGCACAAGGTGGATTGGTGAATAGTGAGAGGTTCCTGGGTTAACACATGCAACTGCCAGATATGTGTGGCCCACTGCTGTACTCAGACATGGCCTAAGTGTGTGAGCATGCCCAGTGTGACCTTTCAGTATGTTGCTGTTTGAAGTCCACTACATTTGTTAATGTGTGTGAACATGACCAATATTAACATTTATACTATATGTGTGTTGAAAATCAGGTTCTATTTTTACTGCAGGGCTCACCTTTGTGTCATAACTTGACAGGAATTATGCTGTACCAGCAGGGTTTCCATGAGATACTTTGCATAGACTTATCAACATTTCTTCATACAGGCTGACCAATGAAATACTGTCACGGTTTAGTGGTTCAGTACTATGACTATAGTGCACAGTATCCTGGTTCGAGGCCTGTCACTGCTTTATATTTTTATACTGAGCAGACCAGACTGCTTAAGGGCCAGTAGAGCAAATATGAGCATGTTGGCTTTTGTTCAACTATTCCCAACTTTGACCAAGCTTGTCCAACATTGCTCAACGTTAACCAACATTGCTGAACGCTGCCCAGTATTGCTCAAAATTGACCAAAGTTGTACTAGTTAGTGTGTGCAATTTTGTTTACATATACTAAATAATGGTAAAAGCTGTTTAGCACTGCTTTATGCTGCTTAACACATGGCAATCATGCCTCAGGTGGTGCTGCAGGGCTGCCTATGTCGGATGCACATACTACACTCCCTATACATGTTTGAAAACAGGTAGTGTCAAGTTAGGCATCCCTTTTATTATATGTGAGAGTCAGATAGAGGTATCATTTCCAGGGTTCCTATTGAGCCAGTATATGTGCTATGCGTTGCCTGTTTGCCAAGGCCAAAGCATACTGGGCATGCCTTCTTCTGCCTACTGGGGCAGGCTTAGGTTGTTCCTCCTCCAGTCACGCTCTGCCTGTGATGGCCTTGGCAATGGTGGGGGGCTGTTTGGCCCGGGCCTATGCTGCTCCTGCTGCAGCTGTTTTCACAGGATCATATTATGTAGCATAGCACATATCATGACAAGGTGGGTACATGTAGCTGGCGAGTACTGCAAGGCTCCACCGGATGTGTCCAGGCACTGGAACCATGACTTGAGCAGCCCAAGCACACGCTCGATTCCATTTGGTGTTTGTGCATGTGCCTCATTATGGTGTTCCTGTTCAGGTGTGTGTGCATTTCTGATGGGTGTCATCAGCCATGGCTCCAGTACATAGCCAGCATTCCCCACTAGATGACCATGAGGGATGTCCCCATTGGCAAATGTCTGGTACAGCTGTGTCAGATGCCAGATATGGGAATCATGGTAGCTTCCAGGGCAGCGAGCACACACATTCAGTATTATGCCCTGGGCATTACACATGACCTGGCAGTTGATGGATGGGAAGGCCTTGTGGTTAAAGTAGACCCTACCCTACTCACCGGCTGGTGCTTTGATGCGTATGTGGTTGCAGTCTATTGCACACACTACCTCAGGGTATTCTGCTATTGGCTGGAAAAGTAGTAGATACCAGGTTCTCTCACCATGAATAAGTTCAAGTTCTCAGCAATGAATCCAAATAAAACCAGCATAAAACAGTCTAGTAGAAGTCCAAAAATGGTCCAGTAATAATCCAAAAAAGAAATTTTATTGAAATGTTTTTTTTTTTTTTTTTTTAATCCAAAAAAGAAATTTTATTGAAATGTGAGTGCTTTCGCGTAGTACCTACTACGCTTCATCAGACAATATAGAATTACTAAAAACTTCTACTTATATATCAAAAAAGACGCCAAAGTTAATATCCATAATTGATTAATTAAATAAAGTGCATTCAGTTAAGTTCAATTAAATTGGGTTCACGTTCAGTATGGCGTCATGCTAACACATCATGTTTTTGATTCATATAAAAACAACAGTGAATGTCGACTAACTAATGTTATGTATTTCATTCAAAAGATACAGTAGAAACAAAATACCATGAATTATAAAAGTGTATCCTTGTAAATAAGGCACTATAATAAATGAATAAATAAGTAAATAAATAAAAGTCTCATTGGTGAATAACCATGAAATGGGTGAAGGGAAAGGGGGAAGTGGGGGAGGGGGGAGGGAAAAGACGCATATTGCTGGCCAATAACTCACAGGAATTGGGGAAATATACATGATCACCGACATGTGGTGACATGGCATCCAGGAACTGGTGCAGTACCCTGGATGCTGAAGCCTATGATATCCCCATCATATCACCAGTTGGTCTCTGGAAGGTACCTGTTGCTAATATTCTTAGGCCAACATGTACCTTGGTTTCTACTGGGATGGGTTCCCCTCTGTTGGTTCTGTGTGTAAAGCGTGGCCTGCACAGCTCAACAATTTGCTCCATGAGTTCTCTGTCCACTCTATAGTGCTCTACTATCTTCAGCTCACGTAGCCCCTGATAGGTTACCCTGGGCCTGTACACTCTTCTCCGTCCCCTCACTGGGGGTTGTCCAGCAGCATTTGCATTGTCACCACCCTCAGCATGTTGCATATGTCACCTTATAACAGCAATGGCAGCCCCTAAATTTTTTTGTCTCAGTTAAGCTTTTTAAGTTTTCACTTCTCCTACTTTACTGCAGTGTTGCAGTGTCTCTGAGGAAAACATGGTGGAAAGTTGTTTGCAGAGTTTTAAATGCTGGGTTGGGCTGGGCTAGTGTACTGCCTGTGTAATTGCCTGATTCTGATTGTTTTCACCTGCTAGCTCTGCTAGTACTCCCTGGTTAACTTCCTACTATTTGTTGTGCTTCCTTTTCCCTTTCTGTTTCCTCACGAGGGTAGCGCCGCGCACACAAGTGCAAACACGCTCACACATGTGCACACATGCTTACACAGACTAAAACTTGTTTATTCTTGCTAAAACAGGTGCGCACAGGTGCATACGTGCTTACAAACATTTCAACAACCTTAGACATGCTTACTCCAGCTTAAACGCGTGCACACAGGTGCACACGCGTGCACACAGTCTTACTCGGATATACAGGCGCGCACCCGCATGCAAACACATTGCAAGCACTTCAGCAAGATACTTTAGTGTTATTCACGGCATTCACCATCAGCTTCTTGCCTTTAGCTAGGGTACCTGTTGACACACCTCTTCCAGTGATGAGTAACTGACAGCAAACGCATTCCACTCTGCTCCAATGAGCTTCACTTCTTTCATACATACCCCCCTCATGATGTCACTTATCTTCTACTCTGATACTCCCCTTATCCTACTCCTACACTCCACTGACTGTGCTCATTTGCTATGTAAACTTGGGATTCACTATCCTTACCCTCATTTGTATAGGATTGCCTACTAATGCTTGGTTACATCTCTTAGACTGAGCTTCCCCCCTTAGCAACCTCTACCTGGTAGCCATGTTGTCTTCAGCCTGCCATTCCTTTGCATTGTAAATTAGGAATTACAATAAAATCCATATTTGTGGATTTTAATTATTGGTTTTCTGTTTTTTAGAGTGCACAACATTTGCACGGCACTAAGCTACACTTAAACTTTGGAGATCAGGATAAAAAAAAAATTATTTTATTTTTATTTTGCATCGTTTTTGGCCATTGGCATGCTTCCTCAGCTGGATGCATACTTTTTTTGGAGCTGTCACGGCTCCGTTTTGCTATTTGCAGAATGGTACTCAGTTGTCAATGGAGTACATTTCTGCAAATAACACTACTCTTACTCAGACAGGGTGGTGTTTCCTGGATCGCAAATTTACCTCATTTGCATAGCTTTTGCCTGCAATTGAGGTAATTTGCATATCCTAACCCTGTCCATGTAAGAGTCGTTTTAGGAGCTCTCTTGCACGCCCCTACCGGCTGTTCCTGGATCGCTCGGCAGACATGTTGATTGCATGGAGTCTTACTCTACTCTTAGACTTCATGCAAGCCTTCGTGAATCCAGCCCTATATGTCTTTTGTGAATATCAAACTAATTTATACAAGGTGCTTGTGTTACAAATGTATTAGAACTATATGTCATGTGTATATCAAACTACTCCGTACAGATGTTTGTGTTGAAAGGTATTTGCAAAGTCCTTGTGCTAAAAATATATTCACAGTTTGCTCTAAGAACAGAAATGTGCATGCACTATTGTAGCTGTTTAAATGTATATGTTAACAGAAGAAACTGGAGGGTTAACCTCGGGCCACCAATCCAAACAGGAACAAAATAAACCATGAAATCCAAGGTGAAGCAAACGCAGGCAGGAAGTAATAAATCTACACTGTTTAGAGGAATAAGTGCTTTCATCCCAAACAGTTAAATTATCAGGAACTTCATCAGAAACAGTACAGATTCATCCTACACCAAATTTATGTAAGTAAAAGATGACATCATATCCTGTCCTGGAGCCCAAATGTATAAACACACCCCCTAATATAAATATATGAATAAGCATTAAACACTATATTAGTATCAAGAATTTAAGAATGTATAAATAAAAATACTTAATTATACACAAAAGGCATAAAAGTAATATAAAATGAAAGAATTAGAAAATTTAAAAAAATGCAAACACAGTTGCTATAAAAAACTATCGTTTTAGAGCTTTCAGTTCTTAAAAACTAGAAATAGAGAGACTTTCATTTAAACCTGGCCAGTATATGGAATTCAGGTGCATTTTCCATATTAATTCAAATTTTTCCAAAAAATAGGGGCATGCACAAGGGGCCGGATTCACGAAGGCTTGCACGGAGTCTTAGAGTAGAGTAAGACTCCATGCAGCCATCATGCCCGACGAGCGATCCGGGAACAGCCTGCAGGGGCGTGTAAGAGAGCTCCTAAAACGGCTCTTACACGGACAGGTCTGGGATATGCAAATTACCTCAATTGCAGGTGAAAGGCATGCAAATGAGGTAGATTTGCAATTCAGGAAACCCGAACCTGTCCAAGTAAGAGCAGTGTTATTTCCAGAAATGTACTCAGTTGACAACTGAGTACTGTTCTGCAAATAGCAAAAAGGAGCCGTGACAGCTCCAAATAAAGGTTGCATCCAGTGCAGGAAACATGCCAATGGCAAATATATGGCCATGTGAAATGTTTCCTGATGCAATATGAAAATAAAAATATTTTATTTTTTTTCGATGATTTCCGATGTTTAAGCGTAGTGCAGCGCCACACAAATAGGCTGCGCGCTAAAACCCAGAATACTAAAAATTAAAACCCACAAACGTGGATTTTATTGAAATTGTTAATGTATAATGCAAGGGAATGGCAGGCTGAAGACAACATGGCCACCGAGTAGAGGTTGCTAAGGGGGGAAGCTCAGTCTAAGACATGTAACCAAGCATTAGTAGGCAATCCTATGTAAATGAGGGTTAGGATAATGAATCGCAAGTTAACATAGCAAATGAGCACAGTCAGTGGAGTGTAGGAGTAGGATAAGGGGAGTAACAGAGTAGAAGATAGGTGACATCACGAGGGGTGTATGTATGAAAGAAGTGAAGCTCATTGGAGCAGAGTGGCATGTATCAGCTGTCATTTACACATCATGGAAAGAGTTGTATCAACAGGTAGGCTAGGGAAAGGCAAGAAATGGAAGGTGTATGCTGTGGATAACACCAAAGCTTCTTGCTGAGTGGGTATGGACGTGTGTGCGTGCGTGTAATCCCGAGTAAGACAGAGTGCGGGTGTGTAAGCGCGAGTGCACGCATTTAAGCCGGAGTAAGAATGTATAAGGCTGTTTAAAGAGTTGTAAGCGCGTTTGTGCTGGTGTGCGTGTGTTTTAACCTGAATAAGCAAGTTTTAGTCCATGTAAGCATGTGTGCGCACGTGTTAGCTGCTGTGCGTGTGTTTGCGCTTGTGTGCGTGGCGCTCCCCCCTGAGGAAACAGAAAGGAAAAAGGAAGCACAACAAATAATAGGAAGCTACCAGGGAATACTAGCAGAGCTAGCAGGTGAAAACAATCAGAATCAGGCATTTACACAGGCAGTACACTAGCCCAGCCCAGCCTAGCACTTAAAACTCTGCAAACAACAGTCCATTATGTTTCTCACAACAGACACTGCAGTAAGCTAATAGAAGTGAAAACTGAAAAAGCTTTACTGAGACAAAGAAATGTTAGGGGCTGCCATTGCTGTTATAAGGCGATATATGCAACATGCTGAGGGTGGTGACAATGCGAATGCTGCTGGACAACCCACAGTGAGGAGACGGAGAAGAGTATACAGGCCCAAGGTAACCTACCAGGGGCTACATGAGCTGGAGATAGTGGAGCACTATAGAGTGGACAGAGCCCTCCTGCAGCAAAGTGTTGAGCTGTGCAGGCCACACCTCACACACAGAACCAACAGCGGGGAACTCATCCCAGTGGAAACCAAGGTATGTGTTGGCCTAAGAATATTAGCAACAGGTACCTTCCAGAGACCAACTGGTGATATGATGGGGATATCACAGGCATCAGCATCCAGGGTACTGCACCAGTTCCTGGATGCCATGTCAGCACATGTCGGTGATCATGTATATTTCCCCAATTCCCGTGAGGTATTGGCCAGCAATATGCGTCTCTTCCAGCAAATAGCAGAATACCCTGAGGTAGTGGGTGCAATAGACTGCATGCACATACGCATCAAAGCACCAGCCAGTGAGTGGGGTAGGGTCTACTACAACCACAAGGGCTTCCCCTCCATCAACTGCCAGGTCATGTGTGATGCCCAGGGCATAATACTGAATGTGTGTGCAGGCTGCTCTGGAAACTACCATGATTCCCATATCTGGCATTTGATGCAGCTGTACCAGACATTTGCCAGTGGAGACATCCCACATGGTCACCTAGTGGGGGATGCTGGCTATACACTAGAGGCATGGCTGATGACACCCATCAGAAATGCACAAACACCTGAACAGGAACGCCATAATGAGGCACATGCACAAACACGTAATGTAATAGAGTGTGTGTTTGGGCTGCTCAAGTCATGGTTCCGGTGCCTGGACACATCTGGTGGAGCCTTGCAGTACTCACCAACTACATGTACCCAAATTCTCATGGTAAGTGCTATGCTACATAATATGATCCTGCAAAAACAGCTGCAGCAGGACCAGCATAGGCCTGGGTCAAACAGCCCCCCTCCATTGCCAAGGCCATCACAGGCAGAGCATGACTCAGAGGAGGAACAGCCTGCCCCAGTAGGCAGAAGGAGGCATGCCCAGTATGCTTTGGCCTTGGCAAAGAGGCAATGCATAGCACATACACTGGCTCAGTAGGAACTCTGGAAATTATACCTCTCTCCGACTTGCACATATAGTAAAAGGGATGTCTAAGTTGACACTACCTGCTTTCATACAAGTACAGGGAGTATAGTATGAGCGTCCGACATAGGCAGCCCTGCCGCACCACCTAAGGCATGATTGCCATGTGTTAAGCAATATAAAGCAGTGCTAAACAGCATTTACCACCATGTAGTATATGAAAACAAAATTGCACACACCAACTAGCACAACTGTGGTCATGTTCAGTAATATTGGGCAATGTCCAGCAATGTTGGTGAATATTGACCAATGTCATCAAGCCTGGTCTAAGTAGGGCATAGCTGATCAAAAGCCAACATGCTCATATTTGCTTAACTGGCCCTTAAGCAGTCTGGTCTGCTCGGTATGAAAATATAAAGCAGTGATGGGCCTTGAACCCAGAATACTGTGCACTATAGCCCAAGTACTGGGCCACTAAACCATGACAGTATTGCAGTGGTCAGCCTGTATGAAGAAATGTTGATAAGTCTATGCAAAGTATTTCATGGAAACCTTGCAGGCACAGCATAATCCTTGTCGAGTTATGAAACAAAGGTCAGTCCTGCAGTGAGAACAGAACCTGACTTCCAACACACACAGTATAAATGTTAATATTGGTCATGTTCGCACACATCAACAAATGTAGTGGACCTCAGATAGCAACATACTGAAAGGTCACACTGGGCATGCTCACACACTTGAATAAATGAGACAAATGTCAGGCAACAAAACATGGAATGACTGAACCGGGCATGCTCACACACTTAGGCCATGTCTGAGTACAGCAGTGGGCCACACATATCTGGCAGTTGCATGTGTTAACCCAGGAACCTGTCACTATACAGCAATCCGCACTGTGCACACAGTTATATGACAGCAGACACATCTATAATATAGCGGAACCCTGTCATAATCAAATATGTTCTGCAGATACCGAAGTTGTTCATAGAAACTGGTAAAGCAAAGATGATAAAGACCTGCAAACAGTATCAGCAATAAACATTGTTCATCTTGAACATTAGCATAGGTTCAGAGGTCGATACTAGGCTATCTGCCCTAGGGCATGTACAAGCCTAGTCACAGTGTGTTTAGCATTCGCAACCCTGTCAGATTACTACACTGTGTGTGTGAATACTAGGTCACACAAGATAGCCCATGTATGTTTAGACTAGTGTGCCTCTGTCTAGCAGGGGCACAGAAGATATCCCAGGGGTAAACATATGATCACCCATACAGTCGTCAAGATGTCTCCTGTAGGTGGTCAGTGGGTGGCTCTGCCTATGTGAAACTGGGATTACATTCTGGAGTGAGTGGAGCCTCTGTGGTAAGAATTTGTCCCTCCACAATGGCCTATTAACATCTGTGCTGAGGTATACGTCCCTGGAGTGTGTAGCTCCAAGCGAGTCGGATATCCTGAGGTGGAGCATGTCCAGTAATTCTGGTTTGGGTATATCTGTAAACAACAGGCACACATCATATCTGAGTAGGTGGTAAGTGACTGAGTAGAGCTGGAGTAACTGCATCCGAACTGTGCAGGGCATCTGTGTTAGTCCCTAGATCTGCTTGGTGAGGAACTTCCGTGGCCAGTACAGTTGCTGCAGGTGTCGGGTAAGGTACACCCCAAATGTGGCATTGTAACCAAGCATGGATGTGATGAGTATAGGGGCACAATGACCTCATTCGATCTAGATGTGAAACTATATGGGATAAGGTGGCCCACATAGAAGGTGTGTCCAACCACTTTGGCAACGTGAATGTCAAAGGCGACAGTACGAACAAGTCATGTCCCCAAACCCCTAACAACTCCTACCATATGTAATGGACTACTACCTATGTGGTAATGTGTGGGCATGTTGTTATTCCCAAAGGGGATGACTATGCAACTAATGGCATTTAGCTATAGACAATGGCTTAGACACCAGTCATCCATCTCTGTGAGACCCTGTTTGAGTATGCATGTGGCAGCTGGAGAGTTGATCATGGCACCCAGTTTGCAGTCAAGTGCAAACATGTTCAGCCATATTCCCCCTGTGGAAGCCTGTACATCAGACAAATATATACTGAACAAGAGAGGTCCCAGGACCGAGCCAAGTGGGATGCCACGTGTAACTGGTGTATAGTCAGACATGGCACCTGCAATTCTGACCATGTGGGTGCTATCCCTGATCCAGGTATCAATCCATCGTGTGAGATATGTGTCCATATCGATGCTGGTGAGCCTATGCATAATGGCCCAGTGGGTTATTGTGTTGAATGATTTTGCAAGGTTCAGGTAGGCTGTGTGGACAGCCATCCCTATGTCGATGGACCTGTTAGCTGTTTAAAGAATACAAACAGGTTCAAGAGGCAAGATCTGCCCATAACAACGCTGAAATGTGTAGGACACAGTTTGTAGGTTCCCGATGTCTATGTGTATGAGTCCCATGAGAATACGCTCCATAGCTTTGCAGAACTGGCTAGTTAGGCTTATAGGGCAATATTGTCTGTGGTCCGTTGTGGCACCAACTCTGTAGAGTGGGACCACTGTCGCTGTACGCCATTCCTTAGGTACATATCCTGTGGTAACTCCGATACTGAACAGTGATGTAATGTGAGTGTTACGTCTGTCATGATGCTCGTGTAGGATGCAGGCTGGGACTCCATCTGGCCACATTGATACTGTGATGTACGCTTTGGGGAGGGCAGCACTCACATGTTACTGTGTGATGTCAGAGAGGTTATACTCTGTTGGGATGGATAGTTGCTCCTTAGGGGGGATGGGTGGGAGACATCTGCACTGAACCTGTTTGCCAGGATGTTGGCAATGCCAGTGGGTTCAGGGTAGGTTTAGTCAGTATGCAGTAACTCACAGCATATCAGTGAGTGTCCACCCAGGTTCCTGACATAACTGAAGAAGTCCACGTGATAGTCCTACGTGTCTGTTGCAATTGTCCGGTAGAAGCGGCCCTTAGAAAAGTTCATGAGTGAACGTAGCTGTCTGCTAGTACAGATCACAGATGCCTTCCCAGTCTGGGATTGTGCTCTATCATGTAGTAGCTTCCTCCTGATGTTGTGCAGCTTATTAATGGCTGGGGTCTACCAGACAGGTCCCCTGCCATTGGAGTAGTGAGTCCTGTTGTTATTTGGGATAGCACAATCCATGCAGTCCAGTAGGTGTCCATAGAATGTGTATGTAAAGGATGCAGCAGTGTGAGCCGTATTTGCCACTGTCTCAGGGTCTCTCAAGGATACCACCTTGCTTCGGTGAAGTGAGACGTTGGCTCATGAGAAGTTCACCAAGATTACCCAGGATGGGTGTGTGGAGGGTATATGTATGTCCAGTGAAATACATGTATGTTCTGACCTTACCAATGAGGGGTATATCGCTGGTGTGCAACATAGAGTCCCCATGTTGGTGATGATCAGGTCCAATATGTATTCCCCCTTGTGGTTGTGCTGACTGGTTGTGCCATAGCATATGAGTCTACAAATTGTAGCAACTGTTAGGTGAGGGTGTCGGGGCTTGAGTAGTATCCCCAGTCAATATTTGTGTATATGAAGTCACACAATATAATGGTGTTTGTGGAGACCTTCATATTCTCCATAGTTCCCATGAAAGCGAGTGTGGTTCCTGAGTTTGGGAGTGTGTTCTGTAGCAGGCAACAAACTGAAAGGCAGTATTGCACAATGGTAGTTGTATATGTATGGTCTGTGATGCTTTGTGCAGTGCTACTAACCCGGAGGTGTGTGTATCTGTGATGCATATGGATACTCCCCCTAGTTGTGTTGTCTGTTCCAAGTCTTGTTGTCAGACAGCATGGTATGAAACATAACCTGGTAGTGCTGGTGTGCATAAGTGAGCCTGAACCAGGCGTCTGTTAGTGCACAGATATTGCTATCCTCCATACTGAGGAGAGTCCTGAGTGGCCGCAATATGAGGTTAACATATCTGTTGTTGAGCAGCATTACCCTTAGTTTCATTTAACCTGTAATGTCTATGGAGGTGGGTTTGTCTTCTGAGCCCTACTTAAAAAAGGCACTATGGTGGTAGCAAGAGCCTTACCCAGCATTCCAAAGTCCAAGGGTGACAGGTGCAAGCTGTCCATAGTGAAGCTACGTGGCATGTTCAGCATGTCACCATAGGCTGACAGACACTGCATCTCCTATGAATTAAACAAATTTTTTAGGCAACTGTTAAATGTGATATGTGTGTCCATATACTATGACATCATAATTGGTGGGTGTAAGATGCTAGACAAGGTCAGGGTCATACTGGGCTGGGCTACATGATCAGAATGTTCCTCCATGTATCATGTTGTGTGGTCCAGGGAGTAACGTCTGAGGTTATACACACCAGCATGGACAATGATGGTGCCAGTCCTGTACTTGCTTTGGAGTGACCTGACTGCCTGTGTTATGCAACAGATTCTGGCACCCAACAGACAGCCCAAAGTGACTATTCCCTTGTTAGGGCTGGTGAGTGGTACGTCAGTGTGTCTGACAATAAGTGTCACCTATTACAAGTGTATTAGGTGTGTTATTTAGCCTGAAGGGCAGTGACTGTGTGGTACACTGACATTGAACTATGTGATATGTGGGTATTGTAGTGGGGTAGCAGGTGTGTGTGTGTCTGCTTTGGAGGTCTCTGCTGCTTAGGCAGAGTACAGTTACAGCATCCGAGTATGTCTATGTGTGATAATGTGGTTTGAGTGCTGTTGCTAGAGGATATGTGAGACTGATATGTGGTGTGTGTGGTTACCTTCACCACCTGATAGACTGCGCCAGTCATGGGTTGAGAGAGTTCAGCACCCTGTATGTCTATATAGGTGCATCTCACACATATATCTGAGTTTGTCGGGAGGAGGAGAGGGTTGTCTGTGTACATGAGACAGATGTGACATTGTAACAATATCACAATATCCACCAGCTGGACTGGAGAGTACACACGAAACCGACCCCTGGATGCCAGGATATTATGATGACATACTCTGTAGCCTGATCACAAAGGATCAGTAGGGTGTTAAGCGTGTAAAAGAGTATAACAGGGATTAGTGCTTTTCGTTGGTGTTTTGTGAAGAGTAGCTGAGAAGGAGTCCAGACTGAATCATGACACCTCCTTCAGCTTTGTCATAAATAGCAATGTACACCCATATATGTCTTGAGTCAGGGTCAACTGTACCTGAGTGACAATGCTGACATCATGACAGACAGGCCCATATGTACATACCCACCTCCCACTGACAATAGTCCATATCATCATACCAGAAGATATCACATGTAGAATGGATGAGCAGCTACCCCCACTGCCAAAAGCATGGCAGCAAGTGGAATACATTGATTCCCAATATGTGTCATGCACAAACTACAGAACAAACAGATCCTGCACCTGAACAGTCAGCTGACCCTCACCCCCTACACAGGAAGTGGAACCGTTGAATGTGTCACAGCTACATATGGCACTCCCCACAAGTGTTGGTGCACAACACACCATGGGAAGTCAAGTCCGGTATGCCTATGAAGTCTGATCTGCAAGTTCATGGAGTCCATCATGGTTGCAGTCATAAACAGAGCTATTGGAAGCTGACATACACACAACCCTACCAACTGTGGTATTTTCATGTGTGGATCATGGCTGCCAAACATGCTAGACTGTTTGCAAGGCAGCCACCCAGGACATACATCAATGAACACATCTACACATGTGTCACATAGACTTTGAATAGCCCTTTATCAACATCCCAGACACATGTAGTATCCACAAAACCAACAAGCTGTGCAAAATTATGTGTTGACATATGATGGAATGTCAATGTGTCCACAGATAGATCACACAAGGTAAGGATTCTGAGGTCTTGTTCAAGCTGTTGACACCTGTTGACCCACATGGACCATTCCTGGAATGGCATAAAATAAAGTGTACACACATCACCATGTCCAGTCTGATGATGTCACCATCCTATAAATACAGCAGGAGAATGGAAACCAGCCAGTAACGCAAATAGCGCGCCGTGTTAATACATCTCTCTCTGGTTTGAATCCTGCAGACAGTGTATGTGTGTGTGTGTGTGAGTGTGTGTGTGTGTGTGTGTGTGTGTGTGTGTGTGTGTGTGTGTGTGTGTGTGTGTGGTTGGTTTTCTTTGAGAGGTGTTCCCTTTTTGGAGACTGGGAAAACTCACTAAAAGAGGTACATTCCTCTTTGGAAAGTCTGATGATGTCACCATCCTACAAATACAGCAGGAGAAGGGAAACCAGCCAGTAAAGCCAATAGCACGCCATGTTAATGCGTCTCTCTCTCTCTAGTATCATAACATAGTTAGGTCAAACAGTGAGTGTGTGTGTGTGTGTGTGTGTGTGTGTGTGTGTGTGGAGGGGGTGTATGTATGTGTGCAATTGTCTTTGAAAGGAGTGCCCTTTTTGGAGACTGGGAAAACTCACCAAAAGAGGTACATTCCTCTTTGGAAAGTCTGATGATGTCACCATCCTACAAATACAGCAGGAGAAGAAAACGAGCCAGTAAGACAAATAACGCGCCACGTTAATGCGTTTCTCTCTCTAGTGTCATAACATACTTAGGTAGGGGTTTGAATCCTGCAAACAGGGGGGGTGTGTATGTGTGCAATTGTCTTTGAAAGGAGTGCCCTTTTTGGAGACTGGGAAAACACACTAAAAGAGGTACATTCCTCTTTGGAAAGACTGATGATGTCACCATCCTACAAATACAGTTGGAGAAGGGAAAACAGCCAGTAAAGTAAATAGCACACCATGTTAATGCATCTTTCTCTAGTATCATAACATAGTTAAGTAGGAGTTTGAATCCTGCAAACAGTGAGTGTGTATGCATGCAGTTTCCTTTGAAAGATGTCCCCTTTTTGGAGACTGGGAAAACTCATTATAAGAGGTACATTCCTCTTTGGAAAGTCTGATGGTTTCACCATCCTACAAATACAGCCAGAGAAGGAAAACACACAGTAAAACAGATAGCCCGCCGTTTTAATGCATTGCTTTGTAGTATCATAACATACCCTAGATAGGGGTTCGAATCGTGCAAATGCTGACTGTGTGTGTCACTGTTCGTCAATGGGGTGTGGGTTTTGCTTTTACTATGGTATGACATAGTATGATTACAACAGTAAGTGCATTGCACACATCAGGTATCTGTGTACATGTCCCCTCAATCAGTACATAGGTGTGAAGCCTGCATACTACTTGAATACATTTGTTTCCATTGACAGGTTGTGCCGCTGCTACTCAGAACGTAGGTCACATATGTATGTATGTGACAAGGCTGTCCACTGTCATGATCTGTGGCCAAGGTCATCTGTGGCACACACAACCATGACAGTTACTTAAGAGTGGTGTGAGTGAGGGTATATGCCTGGGGTATATGTCAGACTTGGTCATACACAACAAAGACTGCCAAAAATGTAAAGTCTTTATAGGTGTACGACTGCCTTGTGGATATGCATTCAGGCCTCTAATGTCTTATGTGATACACCTTGGGACTCCACAATACCTATGGATATGTGGATACCAAGGGACACATGACATAACATGAGGCTGTATGTACACATTGGTACCCAACATACATGTTGAGGGCTACCACCTGTGTGGTACTGATGGGATAATATGTATAGTACATGAGGATGACTATGCCATAGTCGGCTTACTGCTATACAGCATGTATCAGACAACAGTTATCTGTCTGTATGATACCCTTGTGTAGGATATGCTTCCCATCCAGGGAATGCATTGTAGGCCAATGCATGCATTTCCAGATTTGGATGGACACATCCCTAGTGTGTCTGCATGTACCTAAGGCGGCTATATGCCAAACAGGTGTGGTCACAGGAATGGGTGGCGGTCATTACCACTGGTTAGTGTTATAGTGTAGCACCGGAAGGATCCAATTGTCACTGAGTTCCCTACTACTGTGTGTCATTTGTCAGGACATCATCCAATGATTGCTTATAATCATGTTGTTGAGGTTGTGTATACTACCAGACCACAAATCATGACAGATATTAACGGTATCACCCACAGCATAGTGTCAACCTATGTCATACACACGTCTACCCATGTTAGTACATTACTGTAGTAGAATGCATACTTGCCATTGAAAGATACTATGAGATGCTAACAATGTGTACGACAGGGTATGCCACATGTCCCATGTGTCCACTATGCATGTACATGCAGACAGTGTGCACCCAGCATGTTCACAGATGTACACATGCTAATCTGTACTGCACACATCACCCGCATACTGTCAACTCACTATCACATGCTGGCAATACATTACACTTCAGCCAAGTGGCTCATAGGTGGACAATACATACTCAGACCTAACAGTGGTGTAAACAATGCTAGATTGACAATCAGAGCTTTGATGCATAATGTCTGCTCAGATATACCTACAAGGATGTCATTACACTTCCTTGTTGACAGCTTGCTATTATTGCTACACTGCTATAGTGTCACCCTGTGCATCAGCACCATGTTAGCCTGTCCCCCGTCAACGATGCAGATGACAGGAGGCGACACAGGTATCATCATATGCACAGGGCATTTTGTTGTTTGCCAGAGCCTGACATTGACCCATCCAATCGACATGTGTGTGTGTGTGTGTGTGTGTGTGTGTGTGTGTGTGTGTGTGTGTGTGTGTGCGTGTGAGGGCCAACAGTGCAGCATGGGCCAATGTTGATGTAATGTGTGTGTGCATGTGTGAGCCCTAGTTGTTTGGTTAATGTGTGTGTGTCTGCATGCGCACAGCTCCACCATGTGGCTACCATATACGGTAGTTTGTGGGACAGCCACAGACTGTACCTGCTAGGCTGTACAGATCACTGTCTATGGCCATGGACACAGTACCTGTGCCTGGCAGGGGTGCTACGGACAATATCTGGTACCAACCCTGACTGGGTACTGTCATCAGAGGCAGAGGTATGATGACTGGACCCATGTCCCTGCTGGGCCTGGCCAGAGCCATGTGCATGTGGTCTACTGGGATGGTCAATGGACAGGCCAGCCCCAGCATTGCTGTGGCTAGTACTGCCACTACAGAAGCGGCTGTGAACTGTGGGCCATCTGTGACCACTGCCAGCTGTTGCTGTTGCTGGAATGTGTCCGCGTCGACATCACAACCATCCCGCATGGTCCTGGCTCATGGAAGACATGTTGTGGAGGGCATCTAATGTCTCCCCCCAACGTCTATCAACGACCTCGGTGTAAGTCCAGATGGCACCGACAAGGTCTCAAATGCTGTCATTGATAGCGGTGTAATGTGCTCTCTGCGCCCTAAGTCCCTGCCTGGTGTACCATTCCATACGTGCCTATGCCTGCATTACAGCCAGGAACATACTGGTCATTGTAAGACCTGTGAGGGCATGCCTGCCAGGGGCAATATGACCAGTGGTGCTCCCCTGAGAATCCCTAGACCTCTGCCTATGTGGTACCATTCCAGGTGTATGGCTATGGCTGCTGTGAGGGGATGCAAGTGCCATGGGTACCACACTCTCCTGGTCAATGCCAACTGTATGCTGTCTCTCGCCTATGGCCATTGGTGGTGAGGGCTGTATTGACAGTATGAGTGTGTGCATAGATGGGGTTGAATGCTGTGTACTGTCGATTGGTGGACCAACGACAGACCCTGTAAAATCTTCCTGTGCCAAAATACATGTGTCATCATCACCACTATTCGTAGCAGTGGCTTCAGGTTGCCTGCTGCTTTCGCCAATCCCTAACTCAGCACCTGTGAGTGCACACATGCACACATGAACACATGGACACATGCACATATGAACACTAATACACTCCTCACTACACATACCAGCAATCCAACACATACTCTATAGTGGGTGAAGGTGGGTGTAAGTATCACAAGGTAGACAGTCACCACACACGTGTCAGCATGCAGAATATGTGTTGCACAAGACCATGCAGTGCAACTGTAGACACCCCTATTAAATGGCAGTATGCATGGCTTTGATGCAACTGTGTAGTTGTTCAGTGATTGGTTACACCCTGAAACACAATGTGTACATGGACACAACATTGCTGTGCAGGTATTATCAGCTGTGCAATGCCCTGTGCACCATCAGTCACAAGTATACATGCCATGGCTTCATGTGTTATCTGTGTGACACATAGATATCCATGTCTGAGCACAGTGTCTGTGTCCATAGCATATAATAGTGGGCACGGGTGTGGCACATGCATGCTATGTACACACACGGGATGTGCGGTGCATGTTGACGTGAAGCAATCCCAATGCTCGACATGGCCAGTGTACAGTGGTTATGGTGAGTGTGGGACATATTGCAGATATGTGGGTGCCAGACATGGCATGGCATGCTACACGACTGCAACATTAAACACCACACATACCCAATGTGTGTCAAGTGACCTATACACCCACTAGCATTCCAGGACATATATGTGACACTTTGTTTGGATGGTGGCTGCTGGTCATATTGTGTATACTGGCAAATGTAAGCACACAGACAACATGCTATGCATATTGTATATAGGTGCATATGTTTGCACACACACAACACTGAGGTGCAAAGCAATGACTGCTATGAGTAGTACTGTGGTCACTCTAACTGGATGGGGTGTAGATACCTTGTGCCATCATCAACATGCATCTTGTGGTCACTCACAGCTACTAATGTGTGCAAGACCACTGCCTAGCATGCTGTACCTGAACTGCAGTGCCGTGGCTACATTCACAATTACACAGCCACCTTGTACATGGGTGTGTGAGGTGTCCAATTAGGAGCATTGCCTAACATGTGTTGCAGAGTGTTGCACAGCCCCATGATAGGCCTCTACACCTGAGGTAAATCATGTGTGTGTGTGCATGACATGTGGGATACTGAAGTGTGACCTTACAGCGGGTGTGTGGTAATGCCAAATGTAGCATGTATTTGTGTACTGCGTATGATAAACGTGTTCTGTGTACAGCTGTAGCAACTATGCATATCCAATGTGCAGTACAGTGTTGCCACAATTGTGTCTGCTGAACTGTGCATTGCATGTGATTGAGGCAGCTACTGACTTTACTGAGATGATTGATGTCTCACAGCAAACATGCACAGCATGCATTATGCATAGGTGTGTTACATGTACATGGCCTACACCTCACCTATGACATGCACATTTCATTAAGTGTTAACACACTCACCAGCATGTATCATCTGCCCTGCTGTCACACCAGAGGGAACTAGAAGAATATGACACAGTTTGTCAGTGGCCACAACTGTGGCATTGCTACTGTGAGTGTGCTAAACGACAGTGAAACAACAGTCAACAGTCACAGGTGTACGGATACTATTCCAAATATCAGTATTGCACACGTTAGTCAGCACAACTGTTAAACACAGTACACATCTCACATATGCATACTCTAACAATACGGGTAACGGTAGTCTACAGCTAGCGCATATTACCTGCATGCTCCATGTCATCCTGCTGGGTGGCTCCGGCCTCCATGATGACACATGTGTGACACTGTTGCTGCTGTAGGCCAGGAGCCACCACGCTTAGGAGCAACTCCTCCACTTTGGTGAGGGGGGGGGATGTATGACCACCCCACCACCTGTGGCAAGCTGTTGCCTATGGATATCAGATGCACTCCACCGGACATGTCTAATTAAATTACTGCAGTGATGGCGTACCTGCTCATATGTCCAGTTATGCATGCCTATGTCATTTACCCGGTGAACAAGGTCTTGCCACAGTGCAGTACGGTCATGCTGGTGCTGGCTGGCCCTGGAAGAAAGCAGGTTATAGTGCTGCACCAAGCTGTTCAGAATTTCCTGCTCCTCCGCAGCTGAATATGATGGATTATGTTGATGAGCCATAACCCTGGAAGACAATTAAATGACATGTGTGAGCATGTCATGTGGCACACTGAACATTATGAAGTACAGATATCACTTAACTGCCATATATAGCATCTATCTGTCTTTAAGAGGATACACACGTTCAATACCACATATCAGTGCTTAGCCCACAACTGGCTGACAGTGCCTGCAACACTCCATATAACAGACCAGTATACAACAGTAGTCGGCACACTGTTTGGGATACAATGCACAACCTCGCCCTGGGGGTATATATCAAGCTAATGCATGAAGAAATATGTTATCCAATGCAATGAATGTCATGTACATTTACAGTATTACCGGTAAACCACCCTAGTCTTTGATGCCATACCCCTACCTAACATTTGTGCACGGTTGTTAATATAGCTGGCATACTGCTGTAACAGAGTATACATGTTGCTAGGTACATACAAATACCCTGTAATACACATGTGATTGCGTGCATGGTACAGGCATCATTAAACACACATCAGACATACATACAACACACAGATGTATGCCGACACAGATGAGCATTACCTGTGTACCTTATAGTACTGTGTGCCCCTACTTACAGATACCTATGCCTGTGGTATGTAATTTGTGCAGACTACAGGAAACACACAAGACAGTGTTACCAGGGATTGTGAACATACACCATACTGTGCTGTTTAGGCCTACACCTTCAGGTAGTACAACAGTTCATATTTGAGCTGGAGTCACCAGCAGTACCACTTACTGAGCATACATGCATTGCTTCAGCCTACATTGGGACACCACAGTCATACACAAGGAACTACGTCACAACATATGCCATCCTACTATGTCTGCATCCCAATAACTGACACATCTTTCTCCTGCCTCACACCTAGGACACAAACTACCATGACAGACACAACTTCACACTAAGCTATCACACCTTTATAAACCTTGCATAAAGTCACTGTCACACTCATTCCACCTCACATAGCAGGTATTGCACTGAGTACATGTGTGTGTGCATTGTGTCATAAGTAGCTAATATGCTATTGACCCTAGGGCCTAGAGCAGCCTAGCCATATGCTACCCTGGCCTTTGACACACATGTAATGTGATTTCACTTGCTCCTGTCAACTGGATACACACAGGTGACTCCCAGGGCATATTACCTATCTCCAATGCAATCATCAGGGGTATGTATGACATCTGCTAATGAGGGGCCTTGTTTGTTCATGCTGGGTGGTTTAGTCCAGAGTATGGAATATTTGTGGATAGGAACCTTTACCTCCAGTATGTGCTGTTTAGTGAAGTGACAAGGATTAGGACCCTAGGTCATGTAGCCCGGAGGGATTGTGAGGTGTTGTCATGGTGGTTGGCCGACTGCTATGGGTGTGACATACCTCTGTATGTCCGGCAGTGGTAACCTCTGGGTAGGCAGTATGCAACACACTCTGTGCGGTATGCAACGCAAGCTGTGGTTTGTGAGACAGTCTGCATAGGGCATGTGTTTGAGGGCAGTATTACTCTTTGTTAGGTATGTCTGTGGCCATTCCACTTGCTGTATTTGTCATGTGAGGTACATACCACATGGGGCATTCTGATAAGTAGAGGGGAACACCGACCTATATTTCCCTAGATGACACACCTTTTCTGATGACACGTACCATGTAGACAGATTACATGACTACTGTGGCACTGTGATTATCAAAGGGGATCCTTCTGTCCACCTGTGTCCTGTGTACCCTTCTGACACCATCAGTGTTAGGCAGGCTACCACCTATGTGGCGGTCACTGCGTAAGGTGTTTTGGAATGGGGTATGGCACTGCAGTATCAACACTGGTGTTCAGTCCACGCTTTGGACAGCAGGCATCTGTTGCAGTACATATGACCCCATGTCTCCCTCTCTCTGTCTCTCTCTCTCTCTATATATACACATATATATATATATATATATATATATATATATATATATATAAATATATATATATATATATATATATACATACATACATATATACATATCTATCCATATCTATCCATATCTATACATATACATACATATCCATACATATCCATACATATATATATATATATATATATATATATATATATATATATATATATATATATATATATATATATATATATATATATATATATATATATATATATATATATATATATATATATATATATATATATATATATATCTACATATATCCAGATATATCCATATATATATATATATATATATCCATATATATCAATATATATCTATATTTATCCATATATATCTAAATATGTCCATATATCTATATATATCTATCTATATATATATATATATATATATATATATATATATAGCTATACACACATATCTATATATATATATCTATATATATATATATATGTGTGTGTGTATATATATATATATATATATATATATATATATATATATATATATACACACACACACACACACACACACACATATATATATATATATATATGTATATATACACATACATGTAAACATCCATTGCTGTACATGTAGCTGCACATATAGGCACATATACTGCCCATCTTTCATGGTGGGGATGTCAATTATGCAACAGTTGTGAGACATACGGTTATGTAATACTATTGCACAATGTTGTGCAGAATGCATTCTGCTGTCTTCAGGCTGTATAGCAGTTGCAGGCCTCACTGCCTGTAGCTCAGTCCCATAGCGTTTAACACCGCATGACATATACCAGCACTGCTTGCTTTCTGCAATGCCACACACTACAACCTACATACATATGTGCACATAGCAGCCTTCAACAACATACATATGTCCAGCCATCACTAACAGTTGCAGTATGTCCCTTGCCCTATGCAAATGTGCATGTACATATAGATACGGACTGCTGCCACATATGGATGATTCACAGTATGTAGAGTACCCTTCAGACACATCTTTTGGATGTCAGCAAATACATATCTGTTACATACCTTACCTTTGTATTCCTCACCTCCGTCTGTTGTAGGTGCTGTTTTTTTTTATTTTTATTTAGTTATTTATTTGTTTTTTGGTTTTGTTTCCTCTGTGTGTTGTTGTTTGTTTTCAGCATCTGTCTCCTACTGCCTGTTTGTGTCTGTTTGTCTCTGTCTGTCTCTCTTGCTCGTGCTCTCTCTCTCTCTCTCTCTCTCTCCCAGTTGTTGCAATGATATTATTGCATGTTTGGACAGCAGATACAGGCTGCTTTTCTAGGTATCTGCACATGTGCATGTGATGGCCTTTGCACCAATTGGTGCCCACCATTTAGTAATTGCATGCAGTCTGCTGTGTGGTAATTGCAGTTCTCACAGTGATTTCAGGACACTGCTATAAAATGATAGGTTAGGTCGGCATAGCCCTTTCAGTTTTGCAAAGTGGGGACCATGCTTGTTTGCTGTGGACACTGTTGTCTCAGTCAGAAGGTTGGTATATGTCTCATATCTGAAGCTGGGTTGTAGCCAGTGAAATGCATGTTGTACTGAAACCTGACTGTTGCTTCTTCCAGTACACTCTTCTCAGTATGTAGGTTTACTCACACATCCTAATGCTAACACTGGATACATGGGAGTATGTACTTTCTTTTCAAATTAGAGAATTAACTGGCATACAACAGTAGTTATTGCAATATATCCCTATGGCTTTCCTATTTTCCCTTTACATTCACTCATTGTAATGCATGTTATATTTCTTTCAGCACCAAGTTATTTTATATCTGCTGTGGCTTATTGGTATGTCATGCAGACTAGTGAGTCCAAGGTGTGGGGTTTGAGACTGACAAGGGAATTTTATTTTGCTGCTGAGCAGTACGAGGGCCCTGTCATACAGAGTGACTAATGCACTTTTAGGTAGTTGTAAGCGGGTTTGTGCGGGTTTGCACAATGCTTAGCAATGCTAAGCTAAGCTTAGCTTAGCTTATTTTATTTTAGCAATACTAAGCTAAGCTTGGCTTAGCTTATCATGTCTTCGCAATGCTAAGCTAAGCGCACACATCTGCACACTGGTGCAAACCCGCTTACTACTGTTTACAAGTGCTCACTCCTGCTAACGCCTGTGCTCATTTCTTTGACAGAAAAGTAAATGGGGAGATAGGAATGTGGTGATAAAGGGTGCTCAAAGAGGGGAAGACAGTAGGGAAACCAGCTCAGCATGTACAGGATGGGTGTGGAGAAGGTCCATAGCTGTCCATTTCTTTACCAGCAACAGCTGTGCATATGCAATACATTAGGAGGGATATTTGAAACCTTCCACCCCTGAGTGAGGGGTGAGGACAACTAAGTATGTTGTACTACCAATTATGAATATCAGGCACATGCACTGTTTGTGAACTGCTACACTGTCATTAGTACGTTACTCACTGCTGGACAGTTTGTGGTTTGTTTGTGCTGACATTAGCACAGTTTGCTCAGGACAACCGGACATACTTCATTACTGTGTATGCCTACCTACACCCATGGCTGTGCCTGACTACATGGGTATATAGTACCTTTGGGTAGGGGTGCAGAACTGCAGAGTGCATTATTTATTATTGCGTGATGTTTATCTTACTGAACATGCAGAGTTGCTGTGTACCTGTAAGTCTATAAAGGCTAGTAGTCTGTCTGAGTAGCTCCCACCTGTGGACATATCCAGATGGTAGACAGAGGTCAGCCTAGTATTCTTTGACTGTGCACCACAGCAGTCTTTTCAGCACCTGAACAATGGTATTGTCACAGGTGGTTGCTAGCAGTACATGGCTACATCCTTTGATATTTCTGTGTTGTACTTCTACATAAGAGCATGCTTGTGATTTCATTCTACAGCTATTTGCAGACTGTGTAACAGCAGACAAGCTGATATGCCTGTGTGTTTCTGACTCTTCCAGGCCTCAGATACTCTCAGGTATATATTTGAACAGCCTCAGGGAAAGGTACATATAACTAGGATATACCTGTGATATATTTCAGACATTTTGCAGTTCAGACTTTGGGGGATTCAGAGCATATGTATTACTACACCTTTTCTGATGTGCAGGCAGTATCTACTCTCACGTATTGACATTTGTCATTAAGTGAGATTCCCCACCTTTATGCCTACTGTTAGTACATTTCACAGGGAGTCAGAGGGGCACAGCTAGCATTTGTTTACAAATCAGGGTCATCCCTGTAGATCAGTCACTGTTGGCAGGTCTGGGCTGTAACCTATGCAAATATGCCAGTGTTTATCCTGTTCTGATACTGTGTGGGGTTTATAAGGTGCTACTGTAACATTATTCCCTACTAGCATGGCTGATTCTCTTTTCACAGTCATGTCATGCAATTCCACAACACCTGCTGGTTAAGGCCCACAGAACAAGATTTGTGTTATGCCATTCCTATTTCCCCCTTACATTCACTCATGGTAATGCATGATATATTGCTTTCAGCACTACGTTATTGTATATCTGCTGTGGTGTATTGGTACTTCATGCAGACTGGTGAGTCCAAAGCCACGGGTTCGAGACTGACATAGTTTTTTATTTTGCTGCTGAGCAGTACAAGGGCCTTGTCATACAGCATGACTAAGGCATTTTTAAGCAGTTGTAAGCGGGTTTGCGTGGGTTTGCGCAATGCTTAGCAATGCTTAGCTAAGCGCACACAAGCTCACACTCGTGCAGCCCTGCTAACTACTGGTTCAATGTGCTTACTCCCACTAACCCCCACGCTAATTTCGTTTAAAGAAAAGAAAATGGGGAGATAGGAAAGTGGTGAAAAAAGGGGCACAAAGAGGGAAAGACAGTACAGAAACCAGCTTGGGATGTGCAGGATGGGTGTAGGGAAGGTCCATAGCTGCCCATTTCTTTACCAGCAACAGCTGTGCATATGTTTGAAATTTGGTGTGAAATTTGAAACCTTCCACCCCTGAGAGAGGGGTGAGGACAACAAAATATGTTGTACTGCCAATTAGAATTATCAGTTTACATGTCCAGCGGATATGTGTGCGAATTGGGCAGCTATGTATGGGGCGTAATTTTTTGTGGGAACAGATTGCCCTTTTTTTTAATTTTTTTTCAGGTGAGAGTGGAATGTGAGGTAGAGGAAGTAGATATATTTGGGGAGGTAGGTTGGGGGAGGTAAACAGACAAGACAAACAAGACGCATACAGGGGCGGAGTTTGACACATGGGGTGGGTGAACACAATTGATGGGGAAGGATGTTTGGAAATTGCAAGCCCATGAGCCCACAGATGGTAACAGTGGAACTGAGATCCCCACCCATGGGCAGTCACCACTGCACCTTCACAGCCCGGAGGGTGGCTGTGCTGAGGGCTGTGTAGGATGGGCAGGCTCACCCAAGAGATGTGCCACTCTTGCCTCAAGCTGGCATAGGGGATAGGCGACTGAACGCTGGATCTCCTTACGCACCACAGCCCTGACCCTAGCAAGGGAGACAGGTGGCCCTCCTCCGCCCACGCTTGCACTGGGGGGATGAAACCCATCCCCTGCAGTGCTTCCACCTGAAGATGGCACAGGACCAATGGAAGAGGGGAGCCCGGGCTAGGCACCGGAGCTGCTGGTGCCAGGTGCACTCGCCAACTGAGGAGGGACAGGTGGCTCCACTGGGACCGGCCTTCCCATACGTTCTGTGATTAGCTGTGTTTAATTACAACATAAACAACAGCATTCCAGATTAGTTGTAACAGCATGCAGTGATATTCCCATTAACCGAACACACCAAGGTTCCAGCAGTTGAACAGCAAGCATAACACATGCATATATTGAATGACAGTGGATATTCCAAAAGCATGCAGGGATGTTTGGTAGCAACAGGCCACCATGAACGTAGTGTTTGAACAGGGCACATGCATCAACATCAATCCGAATATTTATAAAACAATAGGACATATGTCCCAACAAATATTTAAGATTACACATACCCACTGAGGTGTGGAATTGCATGGTTTATGCACATAAGGTAGGGTGTAGAAAAAACCTTGGTTAACGTCTTATAATGACCTTTTAGTCTACACTACATTCCCAGTGACTGCAAGTGTATATCCCCTACCTGAATTATTACACTTGCGACCATACATTAGGTTGTGTCATGGGTTTGGCTAGTTCAATATATGCCTGACCTATATCTGACATACTAACTGTCAAGGATGCTGATGTTACTGCTACATATTTCTTGTTTACATTTATATTTCTTTATCTACATATCTGAGATGTTTTCACGTGACATTTTCACTTCGATTTGTACAGAACCCTGCATTTCTTGACACACATTCACATTTCTGGTGAATAACTACATGCTACACATATGCCAGGTTTACTTATTCATGCCAGCCAGTAAATGACTATTGTGGACTGCATATATGTTTCACAGCTACTAGCACTTCCATCACCCACTATATATGGGACTGCATAACTCTGGGTTGCCAGCACATTTTCAAACAGTACTGTTTGTATAATGCAAGGGTACAACAACATTTCAGACACTGTGACACAGACATACTCTGGGTTTTAGACTGTTATTAATGACATTGCACACTTTTCCACAGGCTCACTCCTTTATTTGTTTTAACAGTGTTTATGGCAGACATGTTCAAGACATATTATACCTTTATTAATAGGTTAGAACAATCTTTTTTCAGGCTCACTCACTTATGTTATATGCCAGTGCCTGCAGAGATATTATTCCAGACATATGTTACATTTCTTAATGGGTTACTACACTCTTTTTTTGCCTCTCTGACGTTTTTATCTGACAGTACATGTAGAGGACTTATTCAGGCAATTCTATGGCTGTTTTATTGGACTACAACACCTTCTTTCATGCTCTCTCCCATATTTTATATAACAATACATGCAGAATAATCACTAACCTGCCTGGTGGCACAGCCTTAGCTGCCTATCAGCATAGGCTTGCTAATTCGTAGCACGGTCACCTGCAGCTGTAAAGTAAATGAAGGGATATTGAGACATACCTATCCATTATACATACTCCATTATCAATTCTTACATATTGCATTTCATGGCTACATACTCAGTTGTGGGGCATTCTGCATCGCACGGGCCTCCTGTATCCACTGGTTCAGGTGGTCCTCCTTCCATCTCTTCAGGTCTGCATGGTGGTGACGGACCTGCTCACCGGTGCGAGGAACACCTGTGGCACAGGTGAGGTCATGAGCTAACCGGTTCCAAGCCTCTGCCTTGTACTCCATCCCTTGGAACTGGCCCTGCAGGAGTCTTGACTCGTGACGGTGGACAAGGAGCCAAACCATGTATTTGGACTCCTTGATGCCCCAGTGTTGCGCTCGGAAGCATGAACCTTTTCCTGCACCTGCCATTCTGACTGCAAATGTGAGCTACAATCAGTTATGGCGAGTATTCCCACCTATGGGGCTTAAATCTGCCGCATTTCCCGCACTTTTTTGTGACTGGCCATTTTGTAAAATTCTCGGCTGACTGCAGACCTGCTTAGTAATGGTTAAACTACCATTCGTAAGTTTATGAATGTTAATAGTGGCTGCTTCCCCTATGTTGTCATGGCTTAGTGGTTCTGTACTTTGATTATGATGCACAGGGTCCTGGTTTCCAACCTTGTCATTCTTTTTCTTTTAATACTGTCTAGACAGGCTAGGGGGTGTGGCTGCGTTTAAGCAACTTAGCTCTATGTTGCTCCCCGGTGCCCTGGTTGGTGTGGCGCACACGTCCGCGCAAACAGATTGCGCTGGGTAAAGTGCTTTTAAGCTTTGGGCAACTCTATTGCACTGGTAAAGCACTATTAAACTATGGGCAACTTTGTTTAGCTTGGTAAAGCGCTATTAAACTATGGGCACCTCTGTTTAGCTGGGTAAAGCGCTATTAAACTATGGGCATCTGTGTTTAGCTG
This sequence comes from Protopterus annectens, assembly GCF_019279795.1. NCBI lineage: Eukaryota > Metazoa > Chordata > Ceratodontiformes > Protopteridae > Protopterus > Protopterus annectens. The sequence goes on from NC_056731.1 coordinate 974,304,810, forward strand.
GGTAAAGCGTTGCTTATCAGCAGGCTATTATATATCTGGGTCCTTTAAAAATATATATTTTGTTCCCGGATACATTGGCCATGTCACTGCTTTTAATAAAATGTTAATCATATATGTCTGGTATTATTTCAAATACTGATTTAAAACATAAATAAGAAGGGGAGTGGTGGGACTCGAATCGTGAATGCCTCCTCTTTGTGAATATGGTCTACCATTACGCTATTGCAATTTGGTGTGATTTGCATAAACATTCTTTCTTATGCTCTTCCATGTCGGAATTGCTAACTATGGCTAAGCAATGGGTACACCTGCGCACACACGTGCAAATACGGGCAGCTATATCGTGGATTTAAAAAATAAATAAATAAATATTTTATTTTTTTATAACTGTGATGGGGGTTTACAGTGTCAGGGAGTGTGGTGTTGGGTGCAAGTACATTTGAGCGAACTCGCTCTTGTGTGTTGACATTTTGCTTTTACTACACTTGCAGGGGCATGGACATTTAGACTGCTCAGCAGTCAGACACGCCCCCTGCTTTCATAAGAGTTACGGTTGAGTCAGTGTGCCCTCTTGAATATTCATGGCACGCTGACGTCATACCGTTCAACTGCAGCCTCCGAGTAAGACTTATTTAGTAACCAGCAACAGTGGAAGCTTCCAAAAGTCACTATTAAACCAAAAGAAAGCCGTAGATATGGAGAGAAATAAAAAAATGAACTGTATATAGCAAATATTTATTCCACACGCAAAAAACAATATCATTAACACTTTGAAATCAACCCTGCATTTTCGTCCACATGAATTAGGACTTCATCAGATGAACAAATAAATCACATCAGCTGTATTTATAAAAAATTAAAACTAATAATCCAATTGTATTCCTACATTCCATTTCAAACAGTCTAATCAGAGTTTAAGTGGGCTCATAAATATTCATTACTTCATTTCCCTATAATCTAATAAATTAATTTATTCATTATTAATTATTAAAAACATGTCAATAAATAGGTTTAATATATAAACATTTCACAATAAAATCCTTTGAATTTAAAATACATTTAGTACAAAATACTTTTAAGGAGAATAAATACAATGTTAACACATACCATTGTACTGAATACAAACTCATAGGAAACAGTGCCATCTATTGTCCTAAGTAGCATATTACCTTTTGTATCTTTTTCATTATATTTTAGCTGCTCTTATTTTAAGTAGTGGTAACATGGAAAGGTGGTCATTTAACCCTGGAAATTTACCTGCTTCCAGTGTTACTTGCCACCATAATTCTTTGTACTCTATTTTTTCTTCCCATATGCCACCCCAATATCATACTTGATTTGGTCCACTACTAAAAAAAGAAATTTATACCATTTGCATGTTCTAGAATGTTTAAATAATGCATTTGTTTCTTTTCCTTTTGAAATATCATAAAAGTGTTTGTATATTCTTCTTTTCAGGGTTCTCTCTGTTTTCCCTACATAAAATGAATCACATTTTTGACCTATAGCTAGGTATATTAATCCCTTAGTGTCACAATTATAGTACCCTTTACTTCGTATCCATCTATTTCTACTTTCCAAAAAAGTGTCTCCATTATTAATAATGTATTCACACTAACTACACCTTCCACATTTGAAGGTGCCTAATTTCCTTCCACCATCCATAAAGGAATTTATTTGTCACCATTTTTGTTTTTGTTTTCTAAAATATTCCTTATGCTACTGAAATTTTTATAGACCAGTTTTGGTAGTGGCTTGGGTATATCTTCCAAATCAGTAAGTGTAATAAATCTTTCCCACTCCTTTTGGAAAGTTCTTTTTATATTATAGTTAATTGCATTGTATTCCAAAACCAAGGCCTGTTGATATACACCTGGATGTTCTGTCTCTTTATTCCCCATTTCATAATTTTCCTTGTCATTGATATTCATAATCCCCTTAATAGGTTTAAATCTATTTTTTCTACCTCTTTCCACTTCGGACCTAATATTCTTAATAAAATCCTTGGGATACCCCCTATCCAGAAACATTTGTTCAAGTAATTCACATTCCACAAAAAAAAAACACTCTCCAAGCTAGTCATTCTACAACCTCTCACAAATTGTCCCTTCACTATATTTCTTTTACAATGTAACGGATGTGCACTATCATAGTGAAGGAAGGAATTACAGAAGGTAGATTTCCTGTGTATCCTAGTTTCTAATTCCTTATTTACCTTGTATATTTCTTCATCCAAATATTGAAGAATATCATATTTTTTATAAGTAAACTTAAGAAAATTAGTAGTGTTACTTATGTATGCCATAAATTCTTCAAATTTGTCACTACTCTCTGTCCAAAATATGAATATGTCGTCTAAAAATCTATGGTATAAAGACCAGCAAGACTTAAATTTAGAATGTAGAACAAATGTTTCTTCCCATTTTGCCAAAATTATATTTGCAAAGGTAGGAGCACAAGCAGCCCCCATGGATACTCCTTGAATTTGTTGAAAAAATTCACCATTGAAGATTAGAAAATTGTTCTTCAAAACTATATCCATGAGTGCTGTGCTCATTACCTTTTCATTATGTGACATAGTATTATCTTGAAAAATTACTTCCTCAAACATTTTCATTCCTGTTTCGTACAGTATACAAGGGAACAAATCAATTATGTCTATAGTAACAAATAGCAAATTGTCAGAATAAAACTCAGAATTAATTTTTCTTAATAAATCCCAGGAATCCCTAAGAATAACTTTATTATGGACCCAAATATGTTTAGTTTTTATGTCCACATATTTAGCTAATGGCAACGCTTTGGATCCATCAGCAGATACTATAGGCCTTAAAGGGGGGTCTTCAGGATTTTTATGAATCTTGGGAATTCCAAAAATACTCGGAATTTTTGGTTTCTCAACTTTCAAATATGTGTACATTTTTTTATCAATCACTCCTTCCTGTAGCATATCTTGTAATACAATATCAATTTTATTATATGCCAGGTTTATTTCATTCCTTGAGACACAGGTGTATTTAACTTAATCTCTTAAAATTTGGTTCATTTTGCCCACATAATATATGGAATCCATGATAACTATCCCCCCACCCTTATCAAGTTTCATAATTCTAACTCTGGAATTAGATTTTAATTCTCCCAAGATTATGTTTCCATCCTTACTCAAGTTAGTTTCATATTTAATTTTACTTTGCACACTTCTAATTTCCTTTTCTAAAGTAAGTTCAAAATGTTTTAATTGAGGATGTAATGGGGGTTATTGATGGATTTTCACATTAAACCTTGATGGTTTTGGGTTGTTCTGTTTATGTTGTTCTTGGAAAATAATATTTCCAAATTTATTTTCCTACGAAACAATTTGATATCTTGTAAAGTTTTTGTTAAGTCCCCTTTAATGTAGGGAATATATTTAAGACCCTTAGCCAGGAGACTAAAATGTTCCTTAGTTAACAAAATATTACTAAAATTGTAAATAGAAAAACCGTCATAAGTGTTATTGTATCCTTCTACAACTATATCCTGGATGGGGCTTATTCCACAAGGATTGGGGTTATATAAGTCTAATATCTCCCCCTCCCCCTTCTCCCACCCTCACTTGAAAATTTCCTTTCCAATTATCCTGTTTGTAATAAAAACTTTCATCTGTAACCAAAGGCGGAAATTCTTGATTATATTTGTAGTTATTCCACCCTTCAAACCCTTGGTCCGTAGGACTGTTACCTTTCTCCCTTTTATTAAATCCATAAAAACTCTTATTGGAATAAGGTGGCTTAGGGTAACTAACATTGTTCTCATATTCTTGTATGTCCCTCTTCAATTTATTCATTTTTCTATCAATCAAATCACTACATTTGATGTCAATATCATTTCTCACTTTATAATACTTGTCTTTTTCTTCCTTTATTCCAAAAATCAAGTCTTCCTTAATATATTTGTCTAGTTTGTCTATTTCCCTCTGCAATTTTTCCTGTGTTCTAACATTCTCCTTAATTATTAATTTTAAAACATCCAATTCACAGTTATTAAAGACTTACAATAATTCCTTATGGAAGTCAGAGCCCACTTGTACGTTATTAGGGTATTTATATACCCTTAGTCCCTTTGGGACAATGTTCTTATTAATGCACTCGGAAAGATAAGCATTTTCAATACATAGAACTCTATATTTTAACATTAACTTAGAAATTTTGTCCATTTTGATGGAATGTGAGTCCGTATTAGGAGGTCCCTGAGGAGCTCTGTTGTCCAGCTTAAAACTATATTTAACTTTAAGCCATTCACTAGTCTCTGACTCTTTTGTCAAAAACAGTATCTGAGTTAAGCGAACATGGTATCGGTACTTTAGATGTAAACACTAAGTTCCCTCCTTCTGCATATTCACCATCGACAATTCCCACCTCGTTGTTACACAAAACCCTTGGTGTGGCATCTGGATTAAAAGTTCCACCATTCGGTTCAACCAGGTCACTGGCTTCAAAATTGTTGCCCATAAGCTCCCTTTTTCTCTTGTGTTTGTGTGTAAAAAACTCTTCAGTTCCGCTTCCTGTAGTCCGTGTAACATTAGAGTTAGTTCCCACCAGGGTTTGGCAGAACGGGATGAGCAGATCTATCAATTCGGTTAACTGACCAATCAATTTACGTGATTGGCCAAGTTCGTCCTGCCCCTTGGAATCTGGTGCAGTCTCTCTCTCCATAATCTCTCCACAAAACAAAACCAGTAACCAGCAACAGTGGACGCTTCCAAAAGTCACTATTAAATCAAAAGAAAGTCATAGATATGGAGAGAAATAAAAAACAAACTGTATATAGCAAATATTTATTCCACACGCAAAAACCAATATCATTAACGCTTTGAAATCAACCCTGCATTTTCGTCCACATGAATTAGGACTTCATCAGATGAAAAAATAAATCACATCAGCTGTATTTATAAAAATTTAAAACTAATAATCCAATAGTATTCCTACATTCCATTTCAAACAGTCTAATCAGAGTTCAAGTGGGCTCATAAATATTCATTACTTCATTTCTTATTTATTTAAGACTTATTTAGTCTTACGCGGAGGATTCGTGAATCCAGGGGAACCTCTTTCTGACACAGCTACAACTTCTATAACAATAAATTTAAACATATGCCCTGGATTTAATGTGACATACTTTGCTAGTGCATTCACTTCACAACAATCTCTAATATTTCCCAGATGTTCCCCAATCCTGTTTTTAAGTTTACACTCTGTCTTCCTCACATAAAGCATAAACAGACCATAAAGCATAATACACTAATTTCTCAGTGTCACAACATCATTTAAGTTTAAATTAATTGTTCTAGAAGTTGTATCTGTATCAGAAAGAGGTGGTACATGGCCCTATTTTTTTGGAAAAATTGCAATTAATATAGTAAATGTGCCTTAATTTCATATACTGGCCAGGCTTAAATGAAAGCGACTCCATCTCTAGTTTTTTTAAACGGAATGCTCTCAAAAGATAGTTTTTTTATAGTAATTGTGTTTGCATTTTAAAAATTTTCTAATTCTTTCATTTTTATATTGCTTTTAAGCCTTTTCTGTATAATTAATTGTTTTATGTATACCTTCTTAAATTCTTGAAACTAATACAGTTTTTAATGCATATTCATATATTTATATTGGGGGTGTTTCTACATTTGGCCTTCAGGACAGGATATGATGTCATCTTTTGCATACATAAATTTGGTGTAGGATGAATCTACACTATTTCTGATGAAGTTCCTGATAAATTAACTGTTTGGGATGAAAGCACTTATTCCTCTAAATAAACTGTATGGATTTGCTACTTCCTGCCTGTGTTTGCTTCAACTTGGATTTAACCTCAATCCAGCAAACTTTAGAAAAATATTTAAAATTAAATCACTTTATAGGCTAGGCCATAAAGAGGCTAGCTGACAGGTTTCAATGCAGCTAGAGACACAACGTCTATACTAGAAAGCTTTCTGTATTGCCATTGGGGTGAACTAATTTCTACTTTGGAAGCATGAAGGAATGCAATTGTTTTATGACTTCCAGCACCTGCAAAAGATCTCAGCAAAAACACTTGTCAATGTATTTTTACAGATATATGCTAGATGCTACCATCTGCCAGCAATGGGTGTTTTGCCTGGGAACTAGAAGCCAGATGATCAGAAAGAATATCATTCTGCAAGCTATCCATTCAGTAATATTTTAGATATTATTTTGAGAAGTCTTTCAGTGAGACAGGGCATTCTGCATTCTGTCTGACAACAAGAAGAAGTACCATTCACCGCATCTGCCTTTCTAAACTTAAGTGAGTTATTAGGGTATAGTAACTCTCTTAGATTCATTCATTAATATAGTGAAGCTTAGTTTAGATTTTGTTTTTCTTTGTGTGAGCCTGTACTGCAATGGTATTTTAAATATTTCCTGTGGTTATGTACTCTAATGTCACTTGGAATATATATTTAGTATTGTCTTGTTCTTTTATTATTTATTATTAAATATATTTAAAGTTTTATTGTGGCTGATCTATGAAGATATATTTAAATTTTGAGAGTACTTGCATATTTATTTGGTGATACTGTGTGCACCACTCTTATAATAGCCTTGCTCTTGGTCAAACTACCATTTGTATTAGCATTAATATTACATAGTAGATTGGATACTCTTTGTTAAGGGCCCTAACATAGCTGATAAGGGGTGGCTTGTGGCAGTGGTAACTACCTTATATTCTAGGCAGAAGGGACATAGCTATTAAACCTGTGTCAGCCTTTCCCAAGTATGTTTGTGTGTGTGTGTGTAAATCAAACCTCAAAGAGTGTGTGTGTGTCAGCTACTTGGGCAGGGAGAAAAAGCACTAGTTGGACAGAGAGGGTGTTGGATGTCTTAGCTTGGTCACTCAGCTGAGGCCTTAGCTCTATAGCTGTGCCAATGGGGAGTCTTACTGGGGATCTGGAATAAGAGAGAGACACTAGTCCGAGACTGACTGTGGTCTCTGTGTGCACTTAAGGGAAATTGCACTTGATGCAGAGAGCTGCATCTGGAAATACTGTGTGTGTACCTGCTATCCTCCCAGAGAATGTCCTCCCAATGTTGCCAATGGTGAGGACTGAGGCTACTTGATTACTGGTTGGCAATGGTGGGTCATCACATATTAATTCGTGGCAGTTGTGGAGTCATCACATCACATATTGGGATTCAGAGGCATGGATATTGAACTCCCATAGCGTATAAACAGTGATCACCAAAGAAGATGTTTGTACTCTCAAGCAGCCAAAAGGTAGACATTCAGAATTTCATATCCAATAGTTTTGTTTATTTTTTTGTTAGCTTAGTTAGTCAGGAAGAGCAGGCAAGGATACAAGGATCCAGCTGACTGAGATGTGCCAAGCCAAAGGACTGGCGCATGCCAACCTGACTAAAGTGGAAATGATTGCAGCTTTAGCTACAGCTGCATCACAGAACAGCAGCCAGGAAGACAACCAGACTGACCTTGGTGATGTACAGCTCTCAGAAAATGGACAGTTCCACTTTTCCTTGAAGGACATAAAAATCCATCTGGAGATAAAGAGACTTGAACTAGAGGCCAGACATTTGGAAATAGAATCAGCAGAGAGACTGCAGTATTTGGAGGCTGAAGAAAATGAGAGACTGAGATGTTTGGAGGCTGAAGAAAATGACAAGGAGAGGCAATATGAAAAAGAAATGCTGACTCTTTGCCAGGGTCATGGAGGTAATGGTGAAGGGAATAACTGAACCCCAGAAGCAATAAAGGTCAGTCTATTTCTTCCACAATTTACAGAGGGTGATAATTTTGAAAGTTTTATTCATATGTTTGAAAGGGTATATAAATAGTATAATGTTGCCAAGGGCTCTGGATATAGTTCCTGACCCCCTTACTCCATGGCAAAGCTGTAACTGCTATTTCTAAATTGTCTGATATTGATGGCCTAGACTATAACCAAGTAAAGAAATGTTTATTAGAGTGTTTTAAGTTAACACCTGAAGCTTAAAGAAAAATGTTTTGTGAGCATAGATGCTAAACAGATAAAAGTGTGTGTGATTTTATTGCTGAACTAACCACTTATTTTCATAGGCAGGTGGGTGGGTGTCAGCTCACCACTTCTGAAGTGCTGGCAGACAATTTGGTGAAGGAACAAGCCCTTAGCACTTTGCCTGAGGACATGAGAATCTGGTAGGCACATAGGGAATGCAATACTGCTAATGAGGTGGGGAAAAAAGGACACCTATATCTAGCAAGCGGGGCATCACTGCACAGGAAAGGAAACCCATTGTGGGTAGCCTAAACTGCCCCAACAGATTCTGCCAGTAGCAGGGGAAGCCACTAGTTAAGATACACAGCCAGGATCAAGGGTTAAATGTTTTAAATGTTTCCAGTGGGGCCATGTAACATACAGATGTCCACTGAGGCAAGGTGGGGAAGAAAAGGTAGGGGAGCCAGCAAGTGGGAATGACAGAAGGCCAGTAGTAAGTTGTTTGAAAACAACAAGGGTACCAAACTACCACAAGAGTTTATATCATATCTTAGTAGATGGGAAACTGGCCACTGCTAAGAGAAACAGCCTCTGACCTAACCATTGTGAAGCCTGCAATGGTTAAAGAGGAGCACTACATGATTGGGCAGTCTACTCCAATCAAAGCTTTTTGAGGTACCACATTCCATATACCTTTAGCTAGGGTTCACCTTGACTGGGAGGGTGGGGTGGAAAGTGAAGCAAGCAAGTTGGTGTATTTGAGGAAATCTCTGCAGATGTCCTGATAGGGAATGATTTTGATCATGCAGTACCTTGTATGCATGCAGTTACACACAGTCAAGCTTGGAAAAATGCTTGTGGGTCTGGTAGCCTTGGTGAACCACAACAGACTGCACATCTGAAGTCAGGACTGGTGAGGTGGTTACTTCAGAGAGGGAGCTACCATGTAGCAGTGAGACTGAACATGAGCCACAGCTGCTGTTGGGTACTGATGTTCCATTGGACAGAATGACTGCAAGAGGTAAAATGAGTAGAAGTACTCAGGTTGACAGTGAGGCACCACTGTCAGAGGATACCAGACTTCCTGTGGAAGGGAAGCTGGGAAGGGTCACAAAGAGACAGTTGAGACAGGCTCAGTTCTCAGACCCTGTATTCCTAGGCTTGATGGAGGTAGCTAGGGGGGGGGCGCATGATTCTCAAGGAAAAGGGGAACCTGTATAGTGGAACAAAGCATTACTGTATAGAGAGTGAACCCCTGAGGGAGAGCTGGAAAGTGAGGTAAAGCAGCAGGGGTAGTACTCACAGCCTACCGTCTGTCACTTCTAGCCATAGCCCATGACATTCCTTTTGCAGGTCATATGGGCTTAAAGTGTACCAAGAGACATATTATGCAGGACTTTTTTTGGCCTGTGATTTCCAGGGATGCAACAGAGTACTGCAGGACCTGTGAGCAGTGCCAAAAGTAGGCAAGGTAGGAGACAAGGTGAACGTTCCTTTGATGCTTTGCCTGTGACTGAGTAGCCATTTCAGAAGATAGTTCTGGATATTGTGGGACCCCTGAGTACCCCAATCTCCATAGGGAAGAAGTATATCCTAGTGGCGGTTGATTATGCTACCAGGTACCCTGAAGCAGTGGCCTTGTCTTCCATTGAGGGAGAAAAGGTGGCAAGTGCTTTGTTAGAGATTTTCAGCAGGGTAGGTTTCCCAAAAGAAATACTGACTGACAGAGGTGCCAATTATATGTCAGAACAGCTGGCTTGCCTGTGGGGAGCACTGTGGGGTGAAGCACCTAAAAACCGCCCCCTACAACCCCCAGACTAATGGTTTGGTGGAGAGGTTACACTCTACACTAAAGACCATATGACAGGCATTTGCAGACCAGTTTAAGAGGGAGTAGGACAAATATGTGCCCCATCCATTTGCTTACAAAAAGGTGCCCCAGGAATCCACAGATTTCTCACTGTTTGAGTTGACCTCTAGATTTGATTCACGATGAGTGGGAGGTTAAGTGTGAATCCCACAAGGAGTCTGTTGTAGCATATGTCCTAAACCTCGGGACAAAGCTCAGGGACCTCATGGGCTTGGTCCAGGAGAACCTGGCAGGAGCCCAATAGCAGAAAAAGGTCTAGCATGACAGGAATGCTCGGGCCAGTGAGTATGCTGTGGGGCAGCAGGTTATGCTGCTCATTCTTCTCAGGCACAATAAGCTGCAGGCAGCTTGGGATGGACCCTTCAAAGAGGTAAGGAAGATCAGAGATGTTAACTACATGGTAGAACTGCCTGGCAGGAGGCAGTGGCACAAACTGTTAACATGATGAAACCTTATCATGCTAGAGAGGCCTGGTGCTATGTATTTGCATTAGAAGCCAGGAGGAGTCTGAGGAGGATCTATGGCTGCAGGGAGCCAGCCAGCAAAATCCAAAGTTACTATGGTGGAGCCTAGGTTTTCAGGCATATGATATGACAGTGCAGCACTGTACTGGAGTCAGCAATGCCAAAGCACCTGAAATCTCAAGACAGGGTATGGGGTAATGTATTGCCAGATATGCTCATCCCAAGCAATGTTTTAAGGGTAATTTGAAAAAACTAGCTTGAGTCTTTGAAGGGGGAAAGAAGTGTGACAAAAGGAGGTACTGCCAACACAGCTAGCTAGAATTTTGTGAAGAATTATATGCCATCTGTGAATATCAAATTCATTTATACAAGATGCTTGTTTTACAAATATATTAGAACTGTCTGTCATGTGTATGTCAAACTGCTCTGTACAGAGGTTTATGTTGAAAAGGTATTTGTAAAGTACTTGTGCTTAAAATGTTTTCACAGTGTGCCCTATTGGAAGAGAACAGAAATGTACATGTACCATTGTAACTGTTTAAATGTATATGTTTACACAGGAAACTGGAGGGTTAACCTCAGTCCAGCAAATTTTAGAAAAATATTTGAAATTAATTAACTTCATAAGCTAGGCCATAAAGAGGCTAGTTGATAAGTTTCAATGGTGCTAGAGACACAAAGTCTGTACTAGGAAACTTTCTGTATTGTCTTTGGAAGCATTAAGGAATGCAATTGTTTTATGACTTTCAGCAGCTGCCAAAGATCTCAGCAAAAGCACGTCAATGTATTTTTACAGGTAGGTGCTAAATGCTACAAGCTGCCAGCAATGAAGGTTTTGCCTGGGATCTAGAAGTCAGATGACCAGAAATTATGTCATTCTGCAAGCTATCCCAGAAGTAGTATTTTAGATACTATTTTGAGAAGTCTCTCAGTGAGACAGGGCATTCTGCATTCTGTCTGACAAAAACAAGAAGAACCATTCGCCACATCTGCCTTGCTCTAATTAAGTAAGTTACTAGGGTACAGTAACTCTCTTAGATTCAGTCAGGAATACAGTGAAGCTTAGTTAAGATTTTGTTTTCTTTATTTGAGTGAGACTGTACTGCAATGTTATGTTAAATACTTCCTGTGGTTTTAAACTCTGATGTCACTGTGAATATGTATTTAGTATTGTCTTGTTCTTTTATTATTTATTAAATAATATTTAAATATTTCATTGTTGCTGATCTGGATAGAGATATTTACATTTTGACAGTACTTGCATATTTATTTGGTGACACTGTGTGGGCCACTCCTAATAGCCTTGCTCTTGGTCAAACTACCATTTGTATTAGTATTAATATTACACAATAACGTTGGGCAAACTTTGCTAAAGGCCCTAAAGTAGCTGATAAGGAGTGACTGGTGGTAGTGGTAACTGCCTTATAGTCTTGGCAGAAGGGGGCATAGCTAGTAAACCTGTGCCAGCCATTCCCAGATGTGTGTGTGTGTGTGTGTGTGTGTGTGTGTGTGTGTGTGTGTGTGTGTGTGTGTGTGTGTGTGTGTGTGTGTGTGTGCGTGCATGTGTGCGTGTGTGTGTGTGTTTGAATCAAACTTCAAAGAGTGTGTGTGTCAGCTAATTGGGCAGGGATACGAAGCATTGGTTGGACTTAGATGGTGCTGGAGGTCTTAACTTAGTCACTCAGCTGAGATCTCAACTGCATAGCTGTGCCAATGGGGAGTCTTACTGGGGATCTGGAGAAAGAATGAGAAACCAGCCCCAGACTGACTGTGGTCTCTGTGCTCTTAAAGGAAATTGCACTTGATGCAGAGAGCTGCATCTGGAAATACTGTGTGTGTACCTGTTATCCTCCAAGTAAACGGCCCCCACTGTTGCCAGTGATGATGATTGAGGCTCCTTGATTACTAGTTGGCAGTGGCGGGTTGTTACACTTACTATCAGTTGAAATAATAGCACTAATTCTATCTGTCATTGCTCATTATTGTCATAGATTATGTTACTCTGTTATCCCTTGTCTGAATGAACATGAATTATAAGAAGCCTTTATTTGGTTTTCTGACACATGGTGTTTTAGAATAGTTTCTATATGAACTCTTAACCACATGCATTCTGTTGATTTATCAGCATTTGTAAATGTTATGTTCTCTAATATTTGGTATATCTGTATATATTCTATATTTATCCTTAATCAAATTGTATACAGTTGATTTACTTGTGTTCTATACAGTTTTTGTTCTTGTGGAGCTTTTCACTCAGGCCCCAGTCCGGTATTCTCAGTAACCAAATGTAAAATAAAATAAAATAAATAAACAAAGGCATTCATCACTTATACATCAAAAAGCCACCATGGTAATAGTGATGCAGATCCAGCTAGGCAAACCGTGAAAATCTAGAAGATTTGAGCTATACATCTAGAATCAGCAGCAGCTGGTGGATCACAAATTGAAAAAGGTGGGCCAAACAGCAGTATATAAGCAAAAACCTTTAGCTAGAGAAGTCTCAGGTCATATAGAGCTGAGTATACAATGAGGGACAATGAACATATATAATATGTAGACAAATTATTGTGGAGCAGGTCCCCTTATAGGCTCTCTAAACCCAATAGAGTGGCTGTATCTCCCCAGGACCAACATGTAAAAGCAAGTTGAAAAGCCTCTTTGTTTGAAGTAATCCACTATTGTATTCCTGTAGATATTTTGCAGGTAGACAGCTAATCAGATATGAATATACACATTCTCAAAATTAAGCAATGAAAACATGAAGCAATCCTTCTTTGAGGTTTAAGTTGTCATGTTTATTTGAAGTAATAAGCACATTTTTCCCTATAAAAACATTACAATCCTAGTCATTTTAATAACTCCAAAAAAGAGGAAGGGGCAGTCCTAATGACTGGGAGTAAGGCTATGGTTCCTGATTGGCTAATAGCTCAGCTAGCTGATTCAGAGAGACAGGCCAAGTCCCAGTTAGAATATAAGTTATAGATGGGTTTAGGGTGTTATTCATTCCATCTCCTTGTTAAGGAAAAAGGTCTTGTCAGGGCCCTACTAAATTGGATATACCACTATAGTTTATGCCTTAAGCATATGACACCTCTTATTTAACAAAAAAATAAATACTAGATGATGGTATAGTCTCACTAAATTTTTGCCTAACATATATTAATCTTTCTACTATTTCTTACAAGTTGTCTATGTATATGCTGTAAATAGTGTACAAACTTTACTAATCGTCTTAATATATTTGTTATGTCTGTTTTTTATTACACAACTTTGAGATTATTGTATAACTGTTATTATCACTCAGTTTTGTGTAAATTGAATTATTCGATAATTTGTAGATTTTCCTGGAGCTTTTTCTCTAGAGTCTCCACTGAAAATGGGTCTCTGTTCAGCTAGACTAACCTGATTAAAAAATGTGAAATAAATAAAATAAATAAATATTAATTCCCTGTGTTATTATAACAATTAAAAAGTTTCCAATTTGAAATGTCTTTTTTAACAGAACGCATTAGGCATTGAAAATCTATTTATTTTTGCATGTCTGTGGGAACAGCATGGGTGTTGGGAGTCAACATAAACAGTAAATCAAGTGAGCCTGCTTTTACTGAACATCCAATGTCATCAATTTACATAATGAATCCATCTGAAATTAAAGTGGCATGAATAAAAACAGTATAACAAGAGTGTCCATTTTATGGGGCCTGACTCATTAACTAACTGAAAAGTCAAAGTAAACTTTATTGTCATTAAGAACTACACACGTAGCCTAAACAAAATTTTGTGCATCGGCTCAATTCTTGATTACAAAGGAAAGTGAAACAACACATACAAGTAGAGGAATAAACATAACTAATAAATACAATACTACTCTCAATACATGCCAGAAAGAGCCGAGACATTTACCAACACATATATTATTAAAATAATACCCTCCCCTGAGTTAAATTAACTACCCTATTTAAAATAAAACAAAACACACTACAGATTTAAATGCCTAAAGGTATTTCTCTAATATTGCACTTGAGTAAGTTAAATAACACTGACTATGGATATAATAAATACATTTTGCACTTACTTGGAATATATGTAAGTATATAGTGCACAAATAAATAAAAATTAACTTACTATGTGTCAAGACTCCTGGAACTAGTGCCTGAGTTCAGAAGTCTAATCACTGTAGGGTAGAAACTGTTACTGAATATTGTAGTCCTGCAGTGGATGCTGTGATATCTCCTGCCCAATGCCAGATACTTAAACAGTCCATGAACAGGATGCATTCTGTCCTGAAGTATTTTGGTGGCCTTTTGCATGATTCTCGCAGAATAAAGATGGTTTACCGATGGAAGACAGGAACCTGTTACCTTCACTGCAACCTTCACCACTCTTTGTAATGCCTTTCTTTCTGTAACTGTGCAGTTTCCAAACAATACTGTGACGTTGCAGGTGAGGATGCTCTCTATTGCACCTCTATAGAAGGTGGAGAGAATATGAGGGGGATGCTTAGCTGTTTTCAGCCTTCCTAAAAAGTGGAGCTATTGGTGAGCTTTCTTGACCAGTTGGGTGGTGTTTTCCTTCCCTGAGAGATCCTCTGATATGTGTACACCCAGGAAATTTGTACTTTTAATCCTCTCCACACTCTCACCATTGATCCTGAGCACTGGGTGACTTGTTCTCCTTTTCCTGAAGTTGATGATAATCTCTTTGGTCTTGCTTACATTCAGGTAAAGGTTGTTCCCCTCACACAAACTGATCAGATAGGCACCTCCTCTCTGTATGACCTTTGATCTTCATGTGTGATGAGCCCCACAACTGTGGTGTCATCAGCAAACTTGATAAAATATCGAGTCAATGCATTTAAAAAAATCAAAAGCTGCACATAAAGAATTGAAATAGTTCAGCAAACAAACACTGATCTGATGTTCCTGTTCATAACTGGACATGAAACCTCAAGACAAAAAATAAACAATCTAGAATGGCACTGAGAAATAAATGCAGGTGGCCAGCACAATGACCTCATTATGTACTGGAACAACAAATTCAGGACACAAACCACAGCCCAGATGTAATTATAACTAGACTACTAGAAACTCCTTGACTGAACACTTTACTGAACCAAACTTGAAGGAAATAAGCTGAGCAATAAGGAGCCTAGAGCATGTTTGCATTCTTCATCTGAAAGCATCATCTAAGTGACAAGATAGGCAGGGCTACTAAGCTTTTTAACCATTTTGAAGATTAGCATTGCTCATATAATCACAGCAGTAAATTCTCACAAGAAAATGTTGCAATCCTTCAAATAAGCTCTTATTGGTATTTGGCAGAATCATCACCTTGTCTGTCCTTACCTTGAGAAAAGCAGGAATTACATCGGTAATGCATTAACCTTCATCCAGGAATATGCAGAAAGTGATATTTGACATAGAACCAAAGTAAAGCGAATGAACAAGATTTAGAAAGAATAGATCCAGAAAGAAGTCATTGCTGTATTATAATCTGAAAACAATCTCCTCTGTTGAAAAAAGTGAAATGGCATGTGGTGAAGCACCTTATTGGAAGCAGAATTCATTTTCAAAATGTGTCTATACCACCTATGGACATTCAGTTGCAAAATGAACCAGGTAGTGATTAGACCAGGAGTCCATCTGCAACATCAGGTTAATGATTGATACTCAAAGCAGGAATACCGTGTCAAGATTATGCAAAGAATCCTGGGTATCAAAGATAGCTACCTGGCCAATCCTCCTGAATCATTCCACAATGCAGTCAAATTATTTTAAAAGAATCATGAGCTCTTCAATAGAATAGATATTGAAGACACCTAACAATAACCATTTGAGTTAACTAGGGAAAAAAAAGACAAGAACGCTTGAAGGATTGTCTTTAGACTACCGGGTGGGCAGTAGTAAAGTGGTCCCTACAGTCTGCTCCTACATGCTTCATATATTCAAAGGTGTTATGGAGTTTAGTAGTAGCCTGGGACCAAAGCAAATAAGAAAGTTCAAAGAATATACCCTACTATGATATGTGTATGAAAGGAAAGGAAACAAAAGGAAATGGAGAGGAAGGAAAGGAATGGGAAGAAAGGGGAAGGAAAGGGAAGGGAATGGAAGGAAAGGAAAGGAAAGTGAAGGAATGGAAAGTAAAGTGAAGTAAAGGGAATGAAGGGAAAGGAAAGGAAAAGAAAGGGAAGGAAAGGAAATGAAAGGGAAAAAAAGGATAGGGAAGGGAAGGAAAGGAAAGGAAAGGGAAAGAAAGGAAAGGGAAGGAAAGGAAATGGAAGGGAATGAAAAGGAAGCAATGGAAAGGAAATTGAAGGAAAGGAAAGAAAAAGAAAGAAGGAAAGGAAAGGGAAGGAAAGGAAGGGAAAGGAAAGGGAAAAAAAGGAAAGGAAAGGGAATGGAAGGAAAGAGAAGGAAAGGAAAGGAAATGAAAGGGAAGAAAAGGAAAGGAAAGGGAAGGAATGCATGCAGAAGTGAATTAGAAAATGTTACAATACTTGGCGCTAAATGGATGCAATAAGTTATTTATTTATTTATTGTAATATGGGCCCCGGGATTCATGAACCTTGCGCCAGGCGCCAGCATAGCGTCGGCGTTATAACGCCAAATATGGCTGCTTAGCGATTCAGGTATGAATGAATTCCACGTGCACTACCGGCGTGCGCCGGACCGTCCCCGCCCCCGGCGTAGGTATGCAAAACACACTGTGTGCGGTATTGCACCATGCAAATGAGGGCAATAGCGATCCACGACGGCAATGTAAACCAAAAAAAACGGTTTACATTTACCCAAACATACCGGAGGAGTAACGGAAGGCTGTCAAAGTCAGGTATCATATAGGTGCAATATGCCAATGTGGAAAGGCACCGAGAATGTCCAAAGAAAATATGCACAAAATGTAAAAAATGACATAAATGGCACGTACGTAGAAAGAACAGCAGACCCCCGGGATGTGTGCACAGAAGTTGTAAAGCAATGAAATAATATGATAATGTCCGAAAAGAGCATTAGAACACAAATCAGCTGCACAGCCACCACACACCATAGTATGTATGTAAAGCTGCAACCCCAGCGCAATGGTTGTCAAGGAGTGGAGGCGGTGTCCGGCGCCGTAACCAGGTATTAGTAGTCAATTCCATGCAAATGAGGCAGATAATAGTGAATCGCAAAAACGGTGCCAGCGTAAGGATGGAGCAAACGGCGTAGCGGTACTACACCGAGGAGTGGCCTACACCAGATACATGTCAACCACACAGGGGTGTGCCACTGTAGGAGGAAGGATATTGGAGGACAGCAAACCTGGGCTGTACAATGCATATTACAGCATCATGACTGACGTGTTAGGAAATAGATGCGCTGACAGTACAGAATGCGCGTACAAATGCATGTGCACGAGGACGACTACGTTCCCGAAACCAGTCATGTGACGGCCTCACCGGCAACAACCAGGGATATAGGAAGGTAATGCTGAGAATACGAGGAAATGTGGAAGCAGTGTAAATGTATCCGTAACGAGCAATTAACACCAATCAATGCAGGAAGGGCAAACGCCGGCAGCTGATAAGTCTGCATGCAGACTCCTGCAGAACGGGAAAGGGGAGGCATATGAGAGCAAAGATAATAGGGGATGTAGTAGAAATGCAAAGAGCAAAGAACCGAAATAGCACAGCCAAGTACAGATGTAGCATAACTGCGGCCGCAGATAAAATGCATCATATGCCATGTGCGTGCAGGATGCAGTAATGTAAGATGCCAGGCGAAGGCAATGCAGGCAACTGTAATGTTACACTACAGGCAGTACCGTTGCAGCTGCAAGCGTAAAACCACGGAAATAATCCATGGATAGGGCCGCACAGACACACCCAATGACATCACCGGGTATACAGCACAACAGTAATAAATGTGAATGCGCACAACACACAGCGATTTCCCAAACGCCGCACCGTAGGGTGTAAACAGACGGGAACTTTTAACATGTATATGCTGGGTGCCGCCGTGGCCGTGATGCATAGGTATGTGGCAGAGACAGACGGAGTTGCGGAGGGTGGTGCCGACAACTACCGTAGGCCTCACAGGAGAAGGAGAGTGTTCAGACCAAGGGTGACCTACCAGGGGCTGCGAGACCTGGAGATAGTAGAGCTACAGGGTGGACAGGGACACGTTACAGCAAATAGTGGAGCTGTGCCGGCGCGCCTGAGAACAAGAGACAACAGAGGGGAGCCCATCCCAGTGGACACAAAGGTATGTGTGAGCTTGCGAATACTGGCTACAGGTACCTTTCAAAGGCCCACCGGGACATAATGGGCATCTCACAGGCATCAGCATCCAGGGTACTACACCAGTTCCTGGATGCCATGTTACCACATGCCCATGAGCACATAAAGTTCCCCACATCTCAGGAGGAGTTGGCTAGCAATATGCGCCGCTTCCACCGTGTGGCACAATACCGGAGGTCCTGGGTGCGATAGACTGTACGCACATAGAAATCAAGTCACCACCTGGGGAGCAGGGTAGACGCTACATAAACCGCAAGGGATACCCCTCCATCAATTGCCAGGTCGTGTGCAATGCGCAGGGCATTATCATGGATGTGTGTGCTGGCAGCCCTGGAAGCTACCACGACTCCCATATCTGGCATGCCTCACAGCTGTATCAGGTATTCGCCAGTGGGGACATCACACAAGGTCACCTTGTGGGGGATGCTGGCTACGCACTGGAGCCGTGGTTGATGACACCCATCAGAAATGCACACACACACATGCAAGAACGCCATAATGAGGCGCAAGCACAAACGAGAATAATCATAGAGCGTGTGTTCGGGATGTTGAAATCACGGTTCCGGTGCTTGGATACATCCGGTGGAGCCTTGCAGTACTCTCCAGGCACAAGTGCCCACATATTCATAGTATGTTGTATGCTACACAATATGATTCTGCGGAAACAGCTGCTGCAGGGACATAATGCCGGAGGGCCACCAAGCCCGCCACAACTGCCAGGGCAAGCACAGGCACAGGGCGTGCGGCGCCACGGACACACTGAGCCAGCCCCAGTAGGTAGACAGAGGCGTACCCAATATGCCTACGCCCTGGCAAAGAGGGAACGCATAGCACATACTTTGACAGTGTAGGCCCCATGGACTGACACCTCCTGACCTGCACACACAGTAAAATGGACGCCACACAAACATGTCCGCCCGTAATGTGTACCGTATGCGGACGTATGTGTGACTCCAACAAAGGCACCGGCCAAACACTGCACACCCAATAGTCAGCAGAGCATGGAACGCCAACACCTCAACGACGCCGGTTCAACAGCACACGGCGTAGCCATATGCTGCCACTATCGGCGCAAGTCGACCACACATGTACGCATTTGCATACAGAGATACCGAAATACATATCAGTACACATGTAGAAATATATGTACGCATACACAGATAGAAAGGACAACAGGGTAATATGGAACCCAGGGATGCAAGGTCACAGATAAGTAAGACGCGAAATCACCACATATTAAACATAGTGACCGACAACCCGATCATCCTGGAGGGTGGGCAGGGCAGGTAATGCCAGCCATGGAAATGTTAACCTGCAGCAATACATATCCGCGTGTCGGGATGGTCACCGGTCCACGGTACAGTAACGGGATATGTGTAGGGTCACCACCTGTCCCACGTTGTGAGGGACAGTCCACCTTTGGGCAGTTGTGTCCTGCAAAAACAATGACAAAATGGCAAATGTCCTGAGATTGTAGGACAAAACCATTTCCCATAATTACTCTATTAGTTGCAGAAAACAGTTATTTTGTAGAAGAAACATCTAAATATGATAATAAACAGAATAAGCAACTGTAATGCTACAGCTTTGTATTCCGTCAAAAAAGTGAATCGCTGTCCTCTGTACTGGCCGTGGGTATGTGTTGGCATGCAAAACCTGACGTTGTACTAAAAATGTCCCACCTTGGCCATTTGAAAAGGTGGCAACCCTACATATGTGCGTGTCATATCCATAGGACATGAGTGCGGAGATACACGCCGCCACCGGCGATGCGGCCAACGTAGGTATTGTGTCCAACCGTCGGTGCGAAAGCGGAAAGCATACCAGTGAAGTGTACGACATTATGAGGAACGTACCTCATCTGGGGTGTAAAACAGTGCATGTTCCTCGCAGTTCCTCCAAGTTCCACATTGAAAATGTCTCTCAAACAACCATTGTTAGGAATGTATATAAATGACATCCTGGTAAATAGAATGTACTCATAGTAAGTTAGTAAAGGTTCTTCACTGTAAGTAAATCAGCATATCATAATCAACCTATGACCTACTTAGCTGAAGTTGTCACTATGCCATTACTATGTGTTCCACATTATGCCCATGTGTTTCACATTACTACTGTGTGTGTTCCCCACTCCGGCAATAGAAGGTTGACAGCCATGGCGGCAATATGTGTATGTGTGAGGTGAGGTTGTCGTGTGTTCCGCTGTGTGTGTGTAATGTGTGTGCCAGTGTAAACTGTGTATGAAGGTGACATGTCACAGCAGTGTAATAATAGGCGTAGGCATACAGTACAGGAACCATAGGCGTATGTACAGCAGTACCCACAAAGTAGTACCGACATCTCCTCAGTGGCTATGCACGTGGCGACGTAAAATGATGCAAAGCGCAAATGTCCCAAAGTGTACCACAGGGCCATAGCAAACAGGAGATGCAAAGGACGCATGTACAAACCACGACCGTAGGTATGGCGGCCATAACGTACACTCCACACGGTCCCTCGGCAACGCGTTACACAGCATCAGGCATGTACGAAAAATAATGTGCCATCCCGGCACCGATCGTGAACAGTCACGGTCCGGTAAATACCGCGGTGTGTTCCACGACCGTGGCGTAAAAGCGGCACGAATAGGAGGCTACCGGTAGCATACAGTCCGCCCCAAGTATAGGACCACAATCACCGTAACTATCAGCGACAAAATGCCAATGGATGGTAGGCACGGACGAACATCCGCAGATATATAACCGATGTGAAGGAGGAATACGTGCAGGAAGCACACATGCAGGAGATACCGACAGCAGACGACATCAACAAAACAAACATTCCCGAACAACACACAGGTAACCCGCAGCTCCCTAAGCGGATGGAGCACACACACAAGCATATCTGGTATGTATAAATGCAAGACTCACACACCGTCCCGTCACCCACATCCGCAGATATACCCCATTGCACATATCAAAGGGATAACAGCTAAAACAGTAGCAAACACATACAGGCAGTGAATGACAGCGGCATACCCACAACAAGCTCCTGGGAAACACTAGCAGCGGCTCATGCATCCATGCATTCGCTATGTACAGGAAAATAACAGCCAGGTAACACATTTGAATGCACAACGCCATCGACAGACGCCGCCAGGACACGGGACCCACATGTCGAACACAATACCATACCCAACACACACAATCCACGGCTAACACCACAGCGAAATGTACCCGACAACACACATAGCGGATGCAGTCACACAAACATGATACAATACATACCATCCTCACGAAGGTATTGCAAATAACCAACGGCCACACGAGGAAAGAACCATGGCCTAGTGCCGCCAGAACGAACGAAAGGAAGGGGATCACCGCTGATATGCGCATAAGTACACACCGAGGAACAGCTATTGGCCTGATTAACCCACATGCATCAGGCGACCTTTAATATAAGGAAGACCCCTGGATATTCAAACCGTATGTTCATACCGAGCGCAGACAAAGTAGACAAAGAGGAAAAGGGAATAGAGACGAAATCAAAACAAAAGGCGGAAAGGTATGTCGAACCCACGACATGTACTGGTGTGTAACGACGATACGTATGACGAATCTGTACAGTATGTGAACGGTGTGTGTAGGTAAAGATACCTGTCCATCAGGCAGAGAGGCGAAGGTTGGATATGTAATGCTAAAACGCCGCAGCATACCAACAACTGTGGACAACGTGTGCACAGCAGTGGGACAACATGTAAACACCCGCGATAACCCCAGGGCCGGCTTGCCACCCTTTCAAAAGGCCAAAGTGGGAAATCGTCGGGACACACTTCAGATGTTACAGGTGGACACATACCCATGGTCAGTACAAAGGTTAGAACTCTACTCTTTTGCATAATGAAATGTGTAGTCTTGTAGCAGGTCAGTTGCTTATTGTGTGTCTTGTAACAGTTAGGAATGTACATACATAAATAAGTATGTTATGCAACTCTTACATAAGAATGGGATATAGTGATGTCCCACAATCTCAGGACATTTGCCATTTGTGATACATTTGTCAGGACACAACTGCCCAAGGAGGGACTGTCCCTTGCAAAGAGGCACAGGTGGTAACCCTACCCCAGGTCTGCCATAGGGGTTGCAAACACAGAACAATGCCACCACCCACGCCCGATGTTGGCAGTGGATATCCAACACTGAAGTGCCACAGCAGGGGATAGGACATTTATGTATAGTGTCACAGCACACATGTGCATGGGCATATACCGTCGATGTCATACGGAATGTGCGCACGACGTGCACCTATCCCACGCAGTAGGGACGACTATGTCAATTATGTGTAATGCAAAGCTGGCATGATGGATATGTTCACAAATCATAGACAGTATCACAGGCATAGCATGCATGATGGAGCGATGGGCTAATGTTATATACATACACAAGATATGTATGGCCTGCACATATGGGACAATGTAGTAGCAGAATAGGTACCCAAAATGGAGGTAACAGCAAGTGACCATGTCCAAACGTTCCATAGCAGGTGCAATGTGTGCCACAATGATGTCCAGCAGGGCCGTGTGTAAACACATGTGCAATGTACACAGTACTGACACCCCCCCCCATGGTAGTGTCCACTGAACGGCAGAACTGGATGTCAACTGTCATGTCTATACAATACGTCCGCTGTGGTGGTACCATGGGTGTGTGTCACCCACCAGCAAGGCAGCTATCACACGACTAGTGACACAGTGTGCCCTGTGGGATGTGCACAGGACCTATGTCCCACAGCATGGTGTGTGTCCAGTCTGTGGATGTCACACAGACGCCCGGGCTGAGCAATGTGGCATGTGTGCACACATGCAGGACTGCTACTCCCCCGTGCCCACAGCAAACGCCATGTAGGAGTACTACATGCATCAGTACTGTGGAGAACATGGCCCATGGCAGAGTACATTACACCCCTGTGTTAGTGGCATGCAGGTGAGCACAGATGTGTTACATGACTGTCATTTGCATATGTCAACTGTCTGAGCTGGGTAGAGAGCACAGCATGACTATACTGAGACATGTAACGTTGTATCCATTGTGTAAGGTACACCACACATGTGTCATTGTAACACGGCCTGCGTGTACATGTGTGTATGGCACAGGTACAAGGGCACCCAAGGTATCAGCTAGACATACGGTCCAGAAATGTGTAGTCCTGCACATGTGTACCCACGCTATGGTGTAATATGGCAACCACAGCACCATGTGGGCCATGTGTGTGTACATCAACCATGTACAACGTGATATGCCTGTATACGGACAGTATCCATGTGATACACACCGCATGACTGTCAGTATGCAAATGTGATGTGTATGCACTATGTGTGATGTAACTGATGCAATGATATCTACATGATATATCTGCCACACTGACACCTGTATGGGTGTCAGCAACATGAGCAGGATGAGCTAGAATGCTGCCAGGTATGTAGAAGTGGTACATGTAGTCATGTACAGTACTGTGTGACAGCAGGTAGTGTACGTATGCAAATATTGAGCATGAGGGGCCACATGTCTGAGGAACGTGCAATGCCACACGTCCCTGAAATGTTGTAGTCAGCATGATATGCCTGCACCACTGTGTGAACTGTACAGAAGGCACATGGCGTAACATGCCGAAACATACGGTACGATGTGATGCTGGATGTGTACACTGTCAATAGCATAAAGTGGAATGGTGCTGAAGGGCAAAGAGCGGATCATGTCTGATGTGATACCCTCTGTAGCACCCCAACCACCCATGCAATAATATGACAGGTGGCCAGCATGGGATGTGGTGTGCTGTGGCGCACAGAAGCCCAACAAGGGTGCCAGGAAAGGCATGCAGGTAGTCATTGAGTGTGTGAAGCATGTATGTCAAGATGTGGCCCAGTGCCATACTGAATGGCCCAGTCATGGGTGTAGAGATGCAGCCCCATACGTGCAATGCAGTACCATCCATGTGTAGTGTGATAGATGTGGTAGTGTGGTGGTCAGGGTGCACAACGACATGAATGGGCTAGCAGTCACTGACGTGTGCTGCTGCAGAGACATGTAACAGCCAGGTTGGCGGGATACAACAACTACGGCGGTTGGAGGTGACATTGGGACTGTGTTCCCAGACATAACATGTGCATGACAGTACTATGTATGTGTCCACAGGGTTAATACAATGTCCAGCCAAGGATTGGAACCCTGTAGTGAGTGAGAGTGTGTATTGTTGGTAGGTACCCCATTGGCAGGCAGGATGCCAGCAACATCTGTGTCGCCAATGCCTGCATGACCGTGGTATGCTGCATTGAATGTGGATGTAGTCAAACAGCAGAGACATACCACCACACTGCGTGAGGGCCCACACTGCAATGTCTGGCAGTCATGTGTAGGTAGCTAGCTGTGGAGTATGTCATGCACCAGCAGGACACACCATGACTGTCAAGTGACACACAACACACAGGTGAACAAAACTACCGTGCAACAGCCTGCACATGTGCCCATACAGCACGTGTGCATGGAACAGGAATACCACTGTGGCGTCTGTGAAAGTGCCAGCACCACCATGTCTCAGTGTGGAATAGCATGGTCCCTACCAGTGTGTAAATGTAGCAGAAGTGCACTGTGATCACTGTTGGCATAGGCACATAGACTGTCCATCGGACGGGTGCCATGCCCTCAACTACCTCTGTCAGTGGATGTCAGTAATACCGGCTGTAGTGTGTATGTACCATGCATGCTGCTATGGTTGTGTGCTTAGGGTGTGGCTAGCAGGGATGGTAAGCATGGATGTTCAGCAAACAGAGGGGGGAGGTGTGTAGGCCTAGCATACAGACACATGGAGGTTTGGTGCATGCTGAGGGTATTGCAGGTATGGTATGTGTCGTGTAATGTGTCACCCAGCTATGCGTACTGCATGGCCAAGCATGTGTGGGTACGTGGGAGTCCATACTAGGGAAGGTCCTGTTGCCGGCAATACATAGCAGTAGCAACTGTCCCAGGTGCAATGTACAGCATGCCAACCCGACTGGCATGTAACCTGTGGTGTACAGTGTCTGCACTGTCGCGTGTCACAATGTGTGTACTGGCCACAAACATGGGTATCTGAACATGGACTACCTATGATGCAATGTGTCATGGGAAAATACAGTATGTGTGTAAATCACGGTGTGGTGTGGGAACCACCCACCTGTGTGTGTTGCAGTCCAGGTATGTGACTGGGAGGTATGATCTGTGTACAATCTGGACTGGCAGGTGTGCCGTGTAGGGCATGGAGGCATGTCCCAGGCACCGTAGATAAATGACATGTGTGCTGTACTGTGTGTGCAGTGCTACTGTACAGCACAGTGGAGGGTGTAAGCATTGTCACACATCACTGCATGCTGTGCCTACCTGTGACAGCCCTGCCAGAGGCAGACATGTGACACCGCTGCACAGGCAGCATAGCATGAGAAGATGTACATGTGGGCTGCACACCTTAGCCAGATGTCCACACGTCATGTGTGCCACGGTAGTGTGGTTCAACACGACTATCAGACTGGACAAACAGCACATGCCTGCATAACAACAGTATGACCATAGTCAACAGTCCCAGTGACAGAGTAGGCCAATGTAGACTATCCCTGCATGCAGACCAGTGGCTACTGGACACCTGGCTAGACACACACCTGGACGGTTAATTCACCATTGAGCCATCACATGTCCACTGCCATGTGGGCCGTGCAATGTCATCACAGGGTGGTCACAATAGCAGGTGGCAAGGCAGACACGGTGTACCAGGTGATGTGTCATGTGTGCATATGTTGAGTAGCACAGCCGTTCACATGTCTGCAACATACTGGTGCATGATGTATACTGTTACATGATGAATGGAACTGCACTGTCACCCACTACAGGGCCAGCTGGCACAGGTGTGGTGTGACTGGTGTAACCCATGTTTGCACAGGATACACACTGCTGTTGTAGGCAGCCATGCTGGTGGCCACCAGTGATATATGCAGTGGTCATACAAACATACCGTACACAGTGTTCAGGCAGGAATGTCAATTGTCGTGGACGATGTGCTGCTATGTGAATGTGGGTGTTTGTTGTGAATGTCACACATCCAGAAGACACCATCTGGTGCAGTCATGGTTGTCAACACCGGTACACACATCCACAGCAGTCAGAACCCAGTCCCGACAATGTGTGTCAGTCACCCTTGCACCGTGTGACATATGTGCACATGGCGGAACACCTCCCACTGTCATCTAAGCTGGCTACATGATGGCTGGAATGTGCTGTAGAAATGTACAATGCTGGTAGCCCAATGAAGTACCTGGAATCAGACACAGTACACTATGTCAGCCATGTAAACCATGCACAACAATGACTGCCCAACAGACACAAACAATGCATTGACACATGGAACATGTGCTCATGACAACCCCCACTGAGGTATGTTGCACATATAGATGTACAATTGTCATCTATGGCCATAGCATGGATGCAGACACACATACTCCACAGGTAATACCATGTGATGTCGGTAGGGGGGGCATTGCTTGTGTATATGTCACAGTAGATGTACACAGACATGTCCTGCATAGCCGTCATGTAGGGGTAGCTGTGGTATGTCACTACTGGACATGCCCATACAGAGTACCATGTCCCGCAGGAGATGTGTTAGGTGTGTACCACATGTGACATGCTGACAACAATCTGCGATGTGTATGGCTGCCGGTGTACCTGTGTGACAATGTCTGTGATGGGTGCAAAGGCACATAGTATCGTATTGTATGCACACAAGCCCCACATAGCTGCATAGCCTGAACATACAGTACAAGGAGTGTGTGGGATGATAGCAACCCACAGGTGGAGATGGGTATGGACGGCCCACAACCACATGTGTGTACGGTGTTCACGTCCACGACACATGAGCATCTGAGAGGCTAGCGTCACAGTTGTACAGGGTCGCATGTACATATGTTCCGCAACATCCTGTATGTCCCACCACTGGCCTGTGGACCGATGGACAACAAGCAAATGTGCAGGTATGAGATGTGCACAGCACATCACAGATGCCTACCATAGAACAGGCCTACCATGTAGACATGTGCACAGTAGGTCTGCGCCACCTGCAGTCAAACACGTTAGGTGCCAAACCACACCAATAGTCCGGCCAATGACACAGATGGGCGTGCATGCCTCTGTGTATGTATGTCTGTGAATGGCTCCGGCATAGCAATATAGCCGTGTCACCATTGTGAACAACAATATGAATGGGTCGTATGTGTGAGGGGTGCATCATATGTGTATGGTCAGATCGACGATACCATCAGTGGGCCTGCTATGTGAACATCCATGTCCCCATACACGGATACCTCTGCTGAGGCCAACACCACATTCACACAGGGAGGGATGGCGGTGTGTAGTGCAGCAGCAGACATGTGGGTGGCAGCGGCAATGTATGTACACATATGTGTTACCCACATCAGTTCAGGCAGATATCCATGTGCATGGGATAGCGGTGTGTGTACACATACAGCACTGTGTCGATCAACATCCCAGCACATAGCACCTGCCAGGGCTACAGTGTATGCATGGATGTGTGATACCTGCATGCACCGCACACACCCTCAACAAGCAGCGTACAGCATACCTCGCTGGAGGACAGTGTCCACACCATGGTGATAAACATGTGGAATGTCCATTTTCACACAGCTATGACAAAAGCAATGGACAGCCACCCTGCCAATACCGTCAGCCCCTGAGTGGGTCACACCCATTGCCATGTATGTGGCATACCCTGCCATATCATGCAGAGATGACCAGCAAGGCTGCATGAGCTATCACGGTCCCACATGGTGCAATGGACAAAAGGCACTCTCACTATCAACCATACACAGTAGTAATGTGGTGGCGATGCACCCTGTCATGTTACAGGTGCTGTGTGATGCTCTGCACAATGTGTGCGTGTACACGCTATGCATGGCCTTTCCTGCCAATGTGTCATGGTTACACATTGCTCCATGTCTATCACATATGTAACACAGGTGAGCTGGGGCAAGTTGTCCAGCACCGGTACAGTGCTGTGTGGAAGTACATGGCACAACACATGCATGTGCAGGTGTCCATGTGTATGTGTACAGTGCCGCTGCTGACGTTCACAATGGACACAGACGTGATGTGTACTGACATATACACAGTGTACAGGTGAACAGTAGCACAGACGCGTCACATGGGGACATATGCCAACTGATATGGACATAGGTGCAGCCAGGTACACATGTCCATGGCAGGCTAACATCTACATGGTGCGTGCACAGTGTGATGGGGTGGCACACAGATATGATGTGACACCCAGTGCTCAATGGTGTGAAGCCACAACATCGGCTGTGTCACCGCCACGATGCCCTTCACAGATCACTGTGCAGATGTCGTACATGTCATAGCAATGCATTTCCAACAGTATGCCAGCACAGCAGTGTGAATGTGACCTGCCACCATCATTATGTCTTCCAGATAATGCCACATTCCCGGCTTCCACCATTTAGCCGACAGGAGGAGGAGGTCATCATACCATACCTCCAGAGTAACTACAACGCCCTGTTTAGCCATGTGCCACAGCAGGCACAAGAACGGCAGGAGATGTGGGAGGAGTTGTGCAGGAGGGTGAACAGCGGTGGGCGGAACCAACCGCAGCTACCAACAAATCCGCAGGCACTGCACAGACCTGATCCGGCATGCAAGACAGCGTGCCGCTGCAATCACCAGGCAACAACGTGGGACAGGTGGTGGGCCACCAACACAGCCCCCACTCACAGCTACGGAGGAGCTCCTGGCTAGTCTGGGGACACCCACGGAACAACACGCAGAAACACCTGCGTCCATCGTGGAGGTGGGTGTCTCCCGAGCTATGAGCCTGGAGCTGCATGGTAAGTCAGTGTTGCATGTTTGTATGATAGGCGACGTGGGTGTGGGTGTCATAGTACAACACATGATATAGCAATACATGCCAGGTATATGGCCACACAAGATGCAAACCATTGTATGCTATGTTGTGTTAGCAGACATGTGCATAGCACATGCAACCACACACATGCATGATGTGTCATGCACAGTGCTGACCGTGGAGATAGTAATGGCTAATGTGTATACCTTTGTGTAATGCCTTTACAGGTACGTCTGGCGTGTCGCAAGGCCAAGGGTCTGTTGCAGGTAAGTCTGTTGCCAGTCAAACGCATGTTCTGCTGTATTGATATTCCCCATGTGTCTAGGCATGACATGCTCACCTGTGTGTGCCCCCGTCATGGTATACAGCTCGCACCACCCGACATACACACCACCCATGTACAGTAGATACACCCGTTACCGTAGAGTGGTATGACACCACACAACCAATTGGTGTGTTACGTGCATTCAGCTATGCATACAATGGTGTAGGTGTTACACAATGGCTGCATGTGTAGTATGCATTGGTATGCCAGTGCAGTATGGACACAGTACCACAGAGTGAGCTGTGATCTGGCCAGAGCACAGGTGTTACCAATGTGACCCATGCCCCTGCATCGGGTGCACATGTTGTGACATGGCACATGCCATGTCCCATGCACGTGGATGTCTGGCTGCAGCATTGTCACACCATGATATGACCTATGCACAACATAGCAGACATACACACTGTCAGCATATCCAGAGAATGTGACACGTCACACTAGTATGGGTGTATGTCACATGGGCCACCACAGGGCCGTGTGCACAATGTCTACCACACACAATTGTCAATGAGTCAGACAGACAAGGCCATGGTTGATACCTACAGGCATGTTGCCACACAGCACATCCACAGTGGGTACTCACCATTGCACCCTGTACACACATAGTGGGTTCATCAATGTAGTGGAACCCCTGGACATCTGATGTAGTACACCAGTGACATGACATTCCTCTCCACAGCTACTACAGGTGCCTCCAATGTCCACCATATATGTGCTGCTGAGCAGCTGAACTGGCTTACAGACATGGCAATGTAATGCATCCAGGTCACGCATCGCACAGACACATAGCTGTGTCCTGCTACTGTGCAGTGGCACAGAGCCCGCACCACACACCGTACAGCTATGCACACAGCTCACAGCAACGCACCTACACAGACATCACTGTTACACATACATTGTATCTGTACACTGTACACATAACACTGCACCATGACAGCCATCATGATGTGGTGCATGCGGTGGGACACCATCTTCACACGTCCACATGATACCGCACATGTTTGCGGTGTACATTACATACTGTTGCCAGCCATGTGTACTCCCAACTTGCCCGTGGCCACACGGTGTATCACGCTGATGCATGCAAACTACCATGAATGTGTGTACTGCATGCCTACTAAATGACACCTGCCTGTTGTACTGTCCCCACCAGGGCAGTGTACATACTGCCACTAAGAATGTCTGGTCTGCATTCACTGGTCTGTGTTGTGTGAATGCTGCATGCCACCTGCATAATCACATGCATGCTGTGTGTGTGTGTGTGTGTGTGTGTGTGTGTGTGTGTGTGTGTGTGTGTGTGTGTGTGTGTGTGTGTGTGTGTGTGTGTGTCTGTATTGTAACCGATGGTATGTCTTTGTATTGACAGGTGCTGTAGGTGCGTTACCCTCCTGCGGTCAATCTGATGCTAGTGTCCCCACAGATACTAGTGGTGATGAGCATGTGCATGAGGCACAGGCAGGGTCGTCACAGGCAGAGACTGTGCCACTGGAGAACATCACACATACGTCCCTTTCATCCCTGCACACAGTTCAGATGCCGACACATACCCCAACACCGTTGCCCATAGATGACGGTCAGTCAGCGTCTGTTGTCCCCGAGCAGGAATGTGTGGTGGCTGCAGAAGGTGTGGGGACACACGATGTTGCCAGTGTAAGGACTGGTGCAGTGCCACGCAGGCATGTGGCAGGTGCTGCCCGTAGGAGGAGCACCGCTAGACATACACCTGCCGTCCAGGGTGCAGCAGCTGGTATAACCAGACGCATGTTCCAGACTGTAATGGCGGCGCAGGCACGTGCCGAACGGCAGAACCAGGAGGGGAGAGGCTGCAGAGGTCTGCAATCCGTACCCTAAATGACAGCATCCAGGCATTGGCGAATGCACAACAGCATCTTGCCGATGTTCTGGATAGGAGATTGGCGATATGGCTGGTCTCATCGACCGAGGCTTGGCCATCCTTGAGCGTCGCAGTCCGTGCAGGAACACCAGGTAGGGGTGAGGCATAGGGCACATGGGCGTGTGCCAGCAACACCACCTGCTGCAGGTCAGCGTGTCGTGCCACCTCCCATGCCCACACAGACAGTGATGGTAGCAGTAGCACTGCAGCTGCTACCACAACATCCACACCAGGACAGAGCAGGCCACGCGTGGGCGTGGCCCTGGACGCCCGTCGTGGCACGCTTCCAGCGGACATGTGACATCGGAGAGTGGACAGTCTGTACCTCCACCCGGTCGTGCCGTCGCGACCCCAGGCAGGCGCTGGTCACTTAGCCCGGCAGACACAGTGAGCCATAACACCTGCACTGTACAGTCAGGGGCTGCCAAGCATAGCCCGTGTAGGCATCACAGATGACTGAACTGTGTACACACACACCCACACACAGCAGACACAACTGTAGGGCTCCACCACACCCACATGCAATCTACATAGTCATGCCCACTCAATGCACTGGCCCTTACACACACACATGATGTCATCCATTGGTACAGCCCATGCCTGTGGCACACATATCACCCTGTGCAAATGATTAAGTCTCTGCCGCGATAACTGTGAGCCACACCATCAATGCACGGTTAAGCTGACATATTATGATGCACAGGGTGGACACGATAGTGAGAGGTGTATGTGATACCTGTGTCCGCATAGTGCGTGCTGTGTATGTTGTGGTGTGTGTGTATGGCTGGTGACAGGTGTGTATGTGATGTGTGTTGTGCACGGACATCATGCAGCAGACATACCATGCAGGACAGGTGCAGCATTCATTGATATGTGTACACAGTATGTGTGGTGGTTACATGTGTAGCACCATGTCGGTGCAGTTAACCCGTATGATACTGATGGTGTACTTGCACGTGCCTACTGGGAGCACTGTAATTAGTTCCCCACGTGTAGTCGTGGTGTACCCACAGGCATGTCTGGCAAAATCAGCATAGCACAGTTACCCACATCTGGCATGGACCCCTACATAGGTACATAGGCACACATGAAAGTGACAGGATATGTGCCCTACGACATGTGTGGACCTAGCATGACTGTGTGTGGCATCTAACACCCCTCAGGATGGTGATGCCATATCCATCAGTCCCCAGTCCCTGGTCTAGCAGTGACACACAGAGGTTGACTGGCGCATAACTATAGTCACACATCCACACGTCAGTAGCAGTCCTGGACAAAGGCAGTCAGGGCCTTTCCTTCACATGGCCTGGCACTCCTCCCCGTGTTGTAGTGTGTGTCTGGCCGTTACCCTGTTCCCCCAGCACGTCCCACTCATCTTTGGGTTGAGGTGTCTGACAGTCGCTTCTGTGCCCGTGTTCGCATGGGGCCTGGGAGGTGGAATGTGCCCATGTCACCCAGGTCAGACATGGCCGTGTATGTCGGGCACAGATCACCACGGAGCAGCTGTGCTGTGCAGATCCACAGCCAGTGTCCCCTTGGCCGTGCACCTTGTGACACATGTCCTAGCAACGTCATCCCCGTCTTGTGGAACGTTTGCGGTCCTTCCGAGTGCTGCAGGCGTCAGGTTAGCTACAGGCCACATGTGCCATTGTACGCAGTCATTGCACTGGTGTGTGATGTGTACAGGGGTACAATGAACACCCTGATGTGGTTGCCATTCCATCCAGACCAGGAGGCCACAATGGAATGTCTTCACACCCACATTGCCATTGTGTGTGTTGACAGAGGTTGCCAACAGGTGTGGTAGCCATTACCCTGAACATGTCCACCATCTTTAATGGCGTACCACCTACATGTGACATTGGGACGAACATGTTCTTCACACTGGGTAGGGCTGCACCTTCTCTGGCATTTGGTAGCAGGCCATGGCTCTGGCACCAGTCAGCCATGTCTATGACGCCCTAGGTGGATGTACGTGTAACATGGGGTGCTGGGTATGTCGGCCGGTGCATAGTCATCTGCATACCTTGTCTGCTACAATCCCCCTATGATTGCATGCACATTGGAAGGTCGGATGCCATCTGGCAGGGTGCACAGGAGTGAGCCCTGTGGCCCTCCACTGGGTCCAGATATGAGTGTGACAAAGCACCTTCAGCACCAACCCTGTGTGGTGTGACCTCCAACCTGTGAGAAGCATCGGGTAACATATCTCCCCACATGTATGCTGCCGAGCCTTTACATGGGTCCCATGTGTAGTGTGCTCTGAACGCCCCACCAGGTCATGGTACTGTGTGCAAACCCACATATCCCCATCAATGGCCTTGGTGAACACTCCAGACTGGACGAGCAGGTTCGGGAGGCAGGATCCGCCTTGACTATGTAGTTGTGGGTATGTTCCGGTATTGGCTGTACACCGCTATCTGTAACCATGACCACCTGTATGGACCTCCACACAGCTTTGCAGACAACACTTGTCAAGCGTATAGGGTGTGGCTGTTGACAGTCCATAGGAGCACTACCCTGGCATAGTGGGACCACAGATGCCATATGGCATCCATTGGGGACATAGCCCATAGTAAGGCTAACATGACACAGTGGCGCATGTGTGGGCCGAGGGCCTCAAAGAGGATGGGTAGCACACAGCCAGGGAAACCATCGGTGCCCATTGCTGACGTGTCAAACGCCATAGAGATATGGGATCACCCCAGGCCATATGACATGTTTGGGAGGATACACTCTGGTGGGATGGATATGTTCCCTGTTGGGGATGTATGCATGGAACATGTCCTGTGGTATGCAGACAATGTCTGTGGGTGCAGTGACTGTTGTACCATTCTGGACCATTTCCAGGCAGGTCTGTGTGCCCCAACCATGTCCTTACCACAGTTAGGGAAGGCCCTGTGGTTGTCTCATGTGCCCTCTGCAGTACCACTCCCACGAGCGGACCTGGATGTTGGTATGTGGGGCCGTATGGTGACGCCGGTATGAATGGGTGATGGTTTCCCTGGTACTGTCATTGCCCTGCCATGTAGTAGCTCCAACTGTTGATGTACAGGTAGTCAGTGGCTGCGGTCCACCACACCATGTGCCTACCTGTGGTGGACAAGGTCCTGATGTCATCATGTTTGCCTGTTGCAGACATGCATGTGGGTGGTCGGGGAAGGCATTTGGTAGGCGTTTTCCGGTCTGGCCTCTGTTCAACATTGGCATGGAGGACATGTAGGGTACCACACCGGTCATATGATGTGTGTGGTTTTCTGTGGAGAGGTCATCACTGAGGTCCCCCATGCTGGTGTTGGTTACAGTGAGTGGATGACCAGTGGATCCACTATACGGTCTTGCATCACCATTGAGGGCTGTACATCCTGTGTGGGGCCTATCCTCACCATGCGTGATGGGCAGAACTGTCAGACATCCCCCCCCCTGGTATGTATGGTGCATGGCTGTTTAACAGTGGCCAGGTGTGTGAACACCTGGGACTGCTGGCGTACTGTGTTGCGCCATGGGTAATGTTCCCAGGCTATGTATGGGTGGTTCATGTCACACAAACGGTGCTGTTGTGAGAGCATGCCCACTCACCAGTGTCCTCAGGACATCTGTGAAGGTATCCTGTGTTTGTGAGGGTTGTCTGTAGCATGCAACAAACTGTAGGCCAGTCCTACACATGGTTAATTGCACCTACATATTCCCCGCAGCAACAACAACGTCTGTGGCATGACCGGGTTACTGTTGTGTGGCCGGACACACAGGATGGTCCGCATTCCGCCACCCATGCCGTCGCACCATGTGTATGCATGTCTTTTCTGTGCCGACTCTAAGTGTCTGAGCATGCCCAGTAGGCAGCTGTGTAGATAGACACACAGCACAGTGCACACCGCAGCCGTCTGCAGTAATACCCGGTGCATGCCTCTATCCCCTACGCAACGGCCACGTCTGTGGCATGGCCAGGTTTCTGTTGTGTGGCTGGACACACACGACGGTCCACATTACGCCACTCATGCCGTCGCAACATGTGTATGCATGTCTGCCCTGTGCCGAGTCTAAGTGTCTGAGCATGCCCAGTATGCAGTGATGTACTGATCAGTAGTTACTTGTTATTCTCGACTGCAGCACTAACGTGTTAGTGTACGGCGACCTTGGGATGGTAACAGACTGCGTGACTGCGCACTCTGTCCGAACACCCGAGTGGGCGCATTGCCTTTGCAAATGATACCACTCACGTAGGGGTATGCCTCCTGACAGCGCTCTGCTCAGTAAACTCGGTAGCGCGTTCTGTAAATGCTTCATACTGTAGTGTGTTCATGTAGATAGGCGTAGGTTCGTCCCCCGTCCTTTCCGTGTGTGTGTGTGTGTGTGTGTGTGTGTGTGTGTGTGTGTGTGTGTGTGTGTCTGTGTGTGTTTCCATCTGCCTCTGCGACTGATTATGCTTTTAGACGCTCCGCAACACATGCCTTGGCTATTGCCAACTATTGTCTTGCGGGTGCCGTCAGCAGCCTACAAGTATGCCTGTGACAGCGCTCTGTTTAGCAAACTCGGTAGCGCGTTCTGTAAATGCTTCATACAGTAGTGTGTTCATGTAGATAGTAGATCGTTCGCCCCCGTCCCTTCCGTGTGTGTGTGTGTTTTCAGCTGCCTCTGCGACTGATTATGCTTTTAGACGCTCTGCAACACATGCCTTGGCTATTGCCACCTATTGTCTTGCGGCTGACGTCAGCAGCCTACAAGTATGCCTGTGACAGCGCTCTGTTTAGCAAACTCGGTAGCGTTCTGTAAATGCTTCATACAGTAGTGTGTTCATGTAGATAGTCGTAGGTTCGTCCCCGTCCCTTCCGTGTGCGTGTGTGTGTGTGTTTCCAGCTGCCTCTGCGACTGATTATGCTTTTAGACGCTCCGCAACACATGCCTTGGCTATTGCCAACTATTGTCTTGCGGGTGACGTCAGCAGCCTACAAGTATGCCTGTGACAGCGCTCTGTTTAGCAAACTCGGTAGCGCGTTCTGTAAATGCTTCATACAGTAGTGTGTTCATGTGGATAGTCGTAGGTTCGTCCCCGTCCCTTCCGTTTGTGTGTGTCTCTGTGTGTGTGTGTGTTTCCAGCTGCGTCTGCGACTGATTATGCTTTTAGACGCTCCGCAACACATGCCTTGGCTATTGCCAACTATTGTCTTGCGGTTGACGTCAGCAGCCTACAAGTATGCCTGTGACAGCGCTCTGTTTAGCAAACTCGGTAGTGCGTTCTGTAAATGCTTCATACAGTAGTGTGTTCATGTAGATAGTCGTAGGTTCGTCCCCCGTCCCTTCCGTGTGCGTGTGTGTGTGTGTTTCCAGCTGCCTCTGCGACTGATTATGCTTTTAGACGCTCCGCAACACATGCCTTGGCTATTGCCAACTATTGTCTTGCGGCTGACGTCAGCAGCCTACAAGTATGCTTGTGACAGCGCTCTGTTTAGCAAACTCGGTAGCGCGTTCTGTAAATGCTTCATACAGTAGTGTGTTCATGTAGATAGTCGTAGGTTCGTCCCCCGTCCCTTCCGTGTGCGTGTGTGTGTGTTTCCAGCTGCCTCTGCGACTGATTATGCTTTTAGACGCTCCGCAACACATGCCTTGGCTATTGCCAACTATTGTCTTGCGGCTGACGTCAGCAGCCTACAAGTATGCCTGTGACAGCGCTCTGTTTAGCAAACTCGGTAGCGTGCTCTGTAAATGCTTCATACAGTAGTGTGTTCATGTAGATAGTCGTAGGTTCGTCCTCCGTCCCTTCCGTGTCGTGTGTGTGTGTGTTTCCAGCTGCCTCTGCGACTGATTATGCTTTTAGACGCTCCGCAACACATGCCTTGGCTATTGCCAACTATTGTCTTGCGGCTATTGCCAACTATTGTCTTGCGGCTGACGTCAGCAGCCTACAAGTATGCCTGTGACAGCGCTCTGTTTAGCAAACTCGGTAGCGTTCTGTAAATGCTTCATACAGTAGTGTGTTCATGTAGATAGTCGTAGGTTCGTCCCCCGTCCCTTCCGTGTGTGTGTGTGTGTTTCCAGCTGCCTCTGCGACTGATTATGCTTTTAGACGCTCCGCAACACATGCCTTGGCTATTGCCAACTATTGTCTTATGGTGACGCCAGCAGCCTACAAGTATGCCTGTGACAGCGCTCTGTTTAGCAAACTCGGTAGCGCGTTCTGTAAATGCTTCATACAGTAGTGTGTTCATGTGGATAGTCGAGGTTCGCTCCGTCCCTTCCGTTTGTGTGTGTCTCTGTGTGTGTGTGTGTTTCCAGCTGCGACTGATTATGCTTTTAGACGCTCCGCAACACATGCCTTGGCTATTGCCAAGTATTGTCTTGCGGCTGACGTCAGCAGCCTACAAGTATGCCTGTGACAGCGCTCTGTTTAGCAAACTCGGTAGCACGTTCTGTAAATGCTTCATACAGTAGTGTGTTCATGTAGATAGTCGTAGGTTCGTCCCCCGTCCCTTCCGTGTGCGTGTGTGTGTGTGTTTCCAGCTGCCTCTGCGACTGATTATGCTTTTAGACGCTCCGCAACACATGCCTTGGCTATTGCCAACTATTGTCTTCATGGTGACGCCAGCAGCCTACAAGTATGCCTGTGACAGCGCTCTGTTTAGCAAACTCGGTAGCGCGTTCTGTAAATGCTTCATACAGTAGTGTGTTCATGTAGATAGTCGTCGGTTCGTCCCCCGTCCCTTCCGTGTGTGTGTGTGTTTCCAGCTGCCTCTGCGACTGATTATGCTTTTAGACGCTCCGCAACACATGCCTTGGCTATTGCCAACTATTGTCTTGCGGGTGACGTCAGCAGCCTACATGTATGCCTTCGACAGCCACGCCAGTTAACTCGGTAGCGTTGTGTAATTGATTCATACTGTACTGAGTTCATGTAAATAGGCGTAGGTTCATCTCCCGTCCCTTCCGTGTGTGTGTGTGTTTCCGTTGCTTTCCACCATACATCTGAATAAGCAAATTGTTACAGTGTTCACAATCAAC
Source organism: Protopterus annectens (assembly GCF_019279795.1). NCBI lineage: Eukaryota > Metazoa > Chordata > Ceratodontiformes > Protopteridae > Protopterus > Protopterus annectens. The sequence continues at coordinate 974,343,550 of NC_056731.1, forward strand.
AGTGTGATATTTAAAATCATGTTAGGACTCACATTGTTGTTTGTGAACATTCGTAGACATAGCATATTTCCTGCACACGCTGGAAACAATGAAAACGTTGCATGTTTTCATGAACTGTTCAAATGTTACGAAGACTTGGGTTGTGTCGAACTACGGTGACTATTCTTGCTGCATGTTTCCGGTTTGTTTGTGTTGCATAGTACAATATCATGTAATACGTGTTCATAGTATGCTTTCTGTGATGGTGACATGTGTGTGTTTCGTTAGCAGTACGCCTCTGCTTTCTATGCTGTGGCTACATCCCCATTGCTCGCATAGAAAGTGACAAATGGAAGTGTAAGGGTGGACATTTAAAGCCTGGATACTTCCATGTTATGTATAAGTCTCACGGCGCCAACGGGTGATAGCGCATACATGTCTATGAAGTACCTTTGGATACCATATGCGACCTGTCGTGGACGAAATGTTTATGTTGACTGTTCCATCTACCTATGTGTGACATTGTTTGGGGCCATAGGGTGCCAGCAAGTCTTCCCTGTTCATTGGGTGTTTGCCATGTTGTATTGACATCAATCCTATTAATTCACCGAAGGATGTCTTTCTTTGGTGTCAACGCCATAGTTTGACCATCCTATGTCATTCCCAGCAGACGTGGAGATTGTGCCATTGGTATCTTTACACAGGTGACCCATCTGTTCCACTGTATGGAAGCGTGTGATCCCCATAGATGTGCTGGCACATGGTGTGTTGTGTACGCCGGTATCTGCCCAGCGGTCTTTCTTTGAATGGGGTGTGTACTGTACACCGTATCTGTATTCCCTGGGTTATGCCTTGCAACAGCTGTGGGATTCCCCCAGGTTGGCAGCTATGGGTGCCATCTTGGCCGTACGTTTGTCCATCCATGGGAACTGCCTACTGGACACTAGTATCGGGCTGTCAACATTTCACAGCTGCATTCTCCATTTCCGGTGGATGATCGGTATTAGTATTGGAGTAACGATATATGGCCACGCCCCGCACACGGGGGCGGGACGGTGAATCATCTGCCAATCCACACCGACACCCATATATGCATACCCACGATCCCATGTCTGCAACCGTCGACAGTACCCCTTGCACACCCTTCATGTGTGCGGAAATGGGATGTGGACGACGCAGTATGGATGCAGCAGCCTGGGGAGTCCTATTCATATGTCCTGCATTTCATGGACGGCTGTCATCACCCTTGAAGACACCTGTGGTGCACATATCTACCTGTGCCGTAGTCACGGCTGTCACCTCTTCCGGTTCACACTATGTTGCTCACACTCACTTAAGGAGTAATATTTGGGTCCTGCAATGGACACCGATGTGCATATGTAAAGTTTAGGACATGTTGGACTGTGTCCATTCGCCAGTGGGTTTGACTGCGCCAGATGTCCCCCATTCCCGGGTGGCTGTACGCCGACCCATATTATGTAGTGCTCGGTAACCCGTGTCCTTCCACAATCTACCCATAGGGTGTTACTGTAGTCCTGCAGGTTGGCAACAGCTTTACATAATCCTCACAGGTACCATTGTGAACTATCCGCCACTGAATTGTCAGTATAACACAGCCGGTACATGTAGAACCTATGAATTCATGACAGTATGTCGGTTATGTGTGTGAACTCCATATTTTAGCGATAGTATGGCCTTCCTACTTGACGTTGTTGGTGTGCCATTAATATGTGTTCCGCAGGTCGCAGGTATGTTCCGCCGTGTGGAGGCGGGTGATCCCCACATACTGGATAGCACCTTCGCTGCTGTGTACGCTGGGATTCGCATGGCAGGATGGATGTCTACGGGTGTATGTACTGCTGTTTCCATCTTTATGTCCTGTGTCATGCCCTACTACGGCTGTGTGATTCCACCAGGCTTGCTATTATGGGTGCCATCTTGTCCGTACGTTTGTCCATCCTTGGGAAATGCCTACTGGACACTGATGTAGGGCTGAACACATTTCACACATGCCTTTAGCATTACCCTATGGGTGCTTTGCATCCTTACTGGGGACTAAGGCACGTCCTGTACCCGCAGGACAACGGATTATCAGCCAAACAACACCGAGACCCATTTTGCATACCCAGGATACCAGGGCTGCAACCCCCCACGGTACGCATGACACATCCTTCATGTGTGCGGAACTGGGATATGGACCATGTATGGACACGGCAGTCTGGGGACCTCTGTTCATATGTCCTGCATGTCATGGGCAGGTATCATCAACCTTAAACACGCTGGTGGTGCATATGTCTAGCGGTGCCGTAGTCACGGTATGTACTCGGATTGGCTTTTTCTGGCATACTGGCAAAAAAGTCAGAATTTTTGGAGTCCTACAATGGACACCGATGTGCATTTGTAAAGTGTAGAATGTGTTTGACTGTCCCCATCTGGCCAGTGGTATTGACTGCCGCTGTATGTTCCCCAGTCGTGGATGTCTGCTTGACTACCCATCGTTTGTATGACATGGCCTATCTATATCCACGTGCTAGTATGCGTAAATACAGCAAACCTTGCGTCCTGCCCATCTTCATAAACGACATTATGGAACATATATCGGCTGAAACAGACACTGTCAAATACGATAGACACCACAGTGAAAGGATACTGAGCTCTCTCAACTACTAACATGGGGCACCGTCGGAGTACGGATGTCATGACATAGCCGTCCCTAATTCACTTCCTTCAGAGTCGGTTTAAAGCGAATTAATCAATAAACCTGCTCATAGTTAGGTGGACAGTGCTCCAAGTCTTGATTATAACGTGACATATACATATCAGTGTTGCATGCCTTACTTCATGGAAACAATAATACGGCAACAATGTGTTAATATATCTACAATATTGGTAAATACAATCAGTATCCGGACACATAGTTGATAATTGGTGAGAGTGCACCTTAGAATGTAGTGTGTTGATCAGGTTATTGTATATCGATGTGTATATTAGTAGCATTACGATAACAAAGCATGGAATCAATAGGTACTATTTAAGCATATATTTGACAATTATGAATGTAAACGCGTGTGGAGGAGACATCCGTAACCTTCCCTGGTTCCACTGGATCACACACGCATAACGCACTCGCATGTCCGGATTAGGTTACGCGCGCGCGCATTACGCATATCCGTAGTCCGTTTATATATGTTTACAGTGTCTGTGTGGTTACGTGTTTTAAGTTACTTGTGACTATTCCGGTAACATATGTCTGATCCGGTTGACGGACGTGTGCAGAAAGCACTTACAGCTTTATATATGTAACAGTCTTTGCAGCATGGACGCTTTACGCATTACGCACATCTATATGTTCTATAGTCATAATTCCAACGTGACTGCAGTCACGCTTTGACACTACTGTGACCAGTGCACGTTAGCTGTTCGTTGTCATTAATATGCATACCCGTGGTACCTATGTACATTTACATATCACCGCACACGCATACGTCACAGGCATCCATTCCCCTGCTGGGAAAGGTGCGGTACTGCATGTTGAACATTCCTAATTCCCTCGCCATGGCCCAGGATGCATATGTCGTCACCACAGGGCTGTTCAGATGACAGCTGCTTATATCCCATATGCATACAGGCCTTCGATTGTCAGGGTGTTGCTGTGGTGCTTTGGGTTTGGTCTTGTCCGCCCACTGTGCGGACCGCCCTGACCCTGTACGAATGTTAGATGAGTCACATGGGCACGCTTTGTCCGTGTCCATGGTACCATGTCACGCCCCCAATTAGTCTTAACCGTGCTCGATTGTCCGGTGTATCCGTTGTAGATCTCGTTATACTAATTGCACACGGTCTGATCGAACCAACCTACTGCCATTACTAACCCTCCGTATGTATGGGCTGTGTCGCAATATTACAACGGTTTGACATTGCGTGATCGACTTTCACTGAGCCACAGACATGTCCGCTGCTTTTTGGCCCGGTTCCGCTGTGCTACACACATTTAACATGGCGTAACAGGTTGAACAGCTCAGACACGAGGACATCGGGTTGTCCGTCGTTGTCTATTATTGAATGTCTCTGTGGAGTTTGTTGCACAAAGCGACATTGTCGGCATTGTTAACGGACATCTCGCGTACGCCCGCACCGCTGGTGACGATGTCTGCCTTTGGCGGCGAACAGGCATTATGCTGTGCCATTATGTCTGGGGATATATGGTTTCCTGTCCTACGTAGATGATGTGCCATACTAGCAATGACCCTAGCGATGACCCGCGTCTGGGTGTGGGTACTGCTGTATTACCCACGGGAAGAGTGGCCTTAGGGTAAGTGGTGACCTAGGCAGAGGTTGCCACCGATACATCACCCGCTACCCCCCTCCTGGTCTACCTACACCAAATAGAGTCTGGAAAGGTGCCCCGAGTAGAGCAACACCCTAGACGGCTACCTACTTGGCCTATGCCTAAGGCCGGCTATGTGTGTGGTCCCTTGGGCATCGGACTCGAACGTGCACGTCTGCCTGCCGTTGGTATGTCCAGCATTACCCACATCCAGCCCCAAGGCAGTTAACACAACATCCATGGGTCCACATGGTGTCCCAGCTGTGCACTCCGGGAACTCTATGGGGAATTTAACCCACACTTCGGACAGCTGTGTAATCCTAGCCTCACCTCAGGATACATACCTGAGTAGTAGCACAGGGCGACTGTAGTCACACTCCACATAGATGGTGCCTCCACTGACCCTGGGTATTACCATACCATTAGTTTGACAAGCCTTATCTGCAAAGCCATGGAGATGGATCATAATGGGACACATAGATGAGGACATAGGGGACCCGCATACTTTGGATACAACCCAGTTTAGCTTGGTCATAGTCAGATCATGCCCTTTACACGTGTTTCACTTTGTAGAATCAGTCACCAAGGCCATTGCTGAGGGTAAACCAGTCCATACAGCCTACCTCAACCCGGCAGAGGCCGTCGACACAATACCCCTCGGGTATACTTGATAAACCCGTCATCTTGAATGTAAATCCATACATCGCCCTATGGGTTGCAAACGGACTAGGTCACAGAACACACATGGCCATAGTTGCTGGCCATGTCATACTCACAGCCAGTCACAGGTGGTGTCCCATGGGGCTCAGTCCTGGGTCCACTATTTCCAGCATCTACGTTTCCAATGTACACGCACACACAGGGGTTATGGGTGACAATGTTTGCATCGACTGCAAACCGGATGCCAAGGTCAGACACACATCTGACACAGATATCCTTCAGGAGTGCCTCACAGATGTGGATAAGTGGTACCAGAGACATGTCCTACAGCTAAATGCCAGGAAATGCATAGGCATACCCTTCGGGATGAACAAGGTTACCCGAGCTACCATATAGGTGGCAGTCCACTGAACACGGAGGGGTTACCAGTGATCTGGGGACACGTGTTGTTGTTAACCGTTCGTTAGACACACATGTTGCTAACATAGTTGGGTAGACCTTCCACATTGGCCACATCATCATGAAGGGATTCACATCTAGATCAGGAGGTCATTGTCCCTTGTACTCATCACTCAATAGACCTATGATTGGGTACAATGCCCGTTCAGAATGTATCTGACCCAACACCTGCAGCAGCTGGAAAGGCACCAACAGTTCTTCGACAAGCGGATGCAGGGTCTCAGGTATATGTGTTATACTGACCGACTGAAAGGATTCCAGCTGTATACAGTTGCATACCACTTGCCCAGAGGTGACCCGTGCCTGGCATGCACGGCTAGGTCGAACCCAGATCTGATGACTATGCTTCACGTAAATAAGGTAGATCCTCAGAACCACAAGGGCAGCTGACGACACCTTGACACTGTCATTAATCGAACGTGTTGTTGGGACGGATTCATCACCCAGACACTCACTATGCTGTGGAACGACATCCCAGTACATGTGAGGGCAAGCACCTCGCTGGCCTTCTGTTAGTATTTACACATGGATGTCTGGATTGATTTATTTCTGAAACCTTCTAAATGAATGTTACATTAGCACATTGTGAATCTTTACATTTCGTTGGTCTATTTTACAGTACTCATATTCATACGGTTTATGTGTATATATTATGGTTCATTCATATTACTAGGTGTCTGCAGTTCTGTTAATATATTGGCACAATCCGTAGGACATATACATGTAGCTTACACAGTCAGACATTTGGAAAACATTTTATGTTGGTTCATGTTTCATATATGTACATATATTTCCATTTTCCGATGAATACTGTACCTTCCCAAGCAATGTCTGTTGTCCTCACTGTGTGGGATGTGTAACCCAAGTAAGGTTTGTTCGCTTGTCTGCCTTTAAGGCATGTAATTAGTACCTAGCACATCTAATGTACCAACCAATTAATGCTTGTAAATGTAGTAGGTTGGACTACATTGTATGTAGTCTGAATAAGTCTGCTTATGAAGCAGACAAGTGTGCTCAATAGACTATGGTGACTGCCTTTAATTCTTGGTGTGCTCTGGTTGGTCACTGACGGTCCCTACAGTACCTCGTCTTTGCTTTGGACTTCATCGGCTGGTTGTCTGTGTTTCTTGTATGGGGAATGTCAACTGTAGTCCCTATGTGTATGACTTGTGTAATGCTTTACTACGGCAGTGTAATTCCACCGGGTTTGCATTTATGTGTGCCATCTTAGTCATACGCTTGTCCATCCATGTGAATTGCCTACTATACACTGGTATGGGGCTGTACACATTTCACACCTGCATTTTGCATTCCCGGAGTATGGTGTGCATTATTAGCGGAGAGTGACGCATGTGCTACGCACACGTCCCTCCCACGGGGCGGGACAAAGGATTGCCTGCGAAACAACACCGAGGCCAGATTCTACATACTTCTACATACCCAGACTCCCTTGACTGCAACAGTGGACAGTACCCATTACACATCCTTCATGTGTGCTGCAGTGTGATGTGGACGCAGCTGTATGGACCCGATACCCTGGGTATTTCTGTGCATGTGTGCTGCAGTTCATGGACAGCTATCATCAACATTGAACACGCCATGCCCTATGTGTACCTGTGACGTGGTGACGACAATTAGATCACATGAGTAATGCAGGAAGCTAGCAGGCATGCTCTGAACAGAATTTTTGGGTCCTACAATGGACACCGATGTGCATATGTCAAGTTAGATGTTGCTGGACTGTGTCCACCTGCCCAGTGCTTTTCACTGCTGGTGTATGTTCCCCAATCGCGGATGTCTGTTTGACTACCCATTCCACATGGTGCTACATAACCGGCTGCGTTAGTACTGTGAACAAATGACATACATCCAAAGATGGTGGCTACCAACTGCTTCATATAAACCTCAGACATCCCAATGGGACATATCCATCACTATATTTCCAATATAACACCACCAGAACATGTTGCTTACCTATGCATTCATGTAACCATGTTGTCTTCGTAGGTGGGAATGCCATAGTTTACACATCCCACGTGGCGTTGTGTGTGCCATTAGTATGTGTTCCACAGGTCGCACATCTGTTCCGCTGTCACGGCGGGTGCTCCTCAGTCTGTTGCTGGCAGACTGAGTGCTGTCTCGCCGGTGTTGCACGAGTCCGGCTCTGTATGTGGAATGTCAACTGTGGTCCCTATGTGTATTTCCTGTGTCATGCCTTACCGCTGCTATGTCATTTACCGGGTTTGCAGTTGTGGGTGCCATCCTGGCCATACGGGTGTCCATCCATGACAATTGCCTACTGGACACTAGTATAGGGCTGTACACATTCCACACCTACATTTAGCATTCTCCGGAGTATGGTTTGCATTATTAGCGGAGAGTAAGGCAGGTGCTACGCACAAATCCCTCCCACAGGGCGGTAGAAGGATTGCCTGCGAAACAACACCGAGCACAGAGTCTACATACCCAGAATCCCTTGACCGCAACAATTGCCAGTACCCATTACACATCCGTCATGTGCGGAAGTGTGATGTGGATGCAGTTCTATGGACCCGGTACCCTGGGTATTTCTGTGCATCTGTGCTGCATTACATGGAGAGCTATCAGCAACATTAAACACGCTTGCGGTGCATATGTGTACCTGTGACTACAATGAGTTCCGTTAGGTGATTAAATAAGGCGGAAGAGCTGTCTTTAGACAAATTTTTGGGTCCTACAATGGACACCACTGTGCATATGTAAAGTGTAGAGCTTGTCGGACTGTGTCCTTGTGAGCATTGGATTTCACTGATACTGTGTGTTCAGGAATCGCGGATGTCTGTTTGACTACCCATTCCACATGGTGCTACATAACCAGCTGATTTAGTACTGTGAACAATTGACATACATCCAAAGATGCTGGTTAACAACTGCTTCATATAAACTGCAGACATCCCAATGGGACATATCCGTCACTGTATTTCCAATATAACACCACCGGAACATGTTGCTTACCTATGCATTCATTTAACCATGTTGTCTTCATAGGTGGGAATGCCATAGCTTACATATCCTACTTGACGTTGTGTGTGTGCCATTAGTATGTGTTCCACAGGTCGTACATCTGTTCCGCTGTACGGTAGCGGGTGCTCCTCAGTCTGTTGCTGGCAGACTGAGTGCTGTGTACGCCGGTGTTGGCACGAGAGTCCGGCTCTGTATGTGGAATGTCAACTGTGGTCCCTATGTGTATTTCCTGTGTCATGCCTTACCGGGCTATGTCATTTACCGGGTTTGCAGTTGTGGGTGGCAGGCTGGCCATACGGGTGTCCATCCATGACAATTGCCTACTGGACACTAGTATAGGGCTGTACACATTCCACACCTACATTTAGCATTCTCCGGAGTATGTTTTGCATTATTAGCGCGGAGTAAGGCAGGTGCTACGCACACATCCCTCCCACAGGGCGGGAGGAAGGATTGCCTGCGAAACAACACCGAGCACAGAGTCTACATACCCAGAATCCCTTGACCGCGACAATTGACAGTACCCATTACACATCCGTCCTGTGTGCGGAAGTGTGATGTGGATGCAGTGCTATGGACCCGGTACCCTGTGTATTTCTGTGCATCTGTGCTGCATTACATGGACAGCTATCAGCAACATTAAACACGCTTTGCGGTGCATATGTGTACCTGTGACGTCAATGAGTTCACTTAAGTGTTGAAAGAATGCGGCATTCCTGTCTTTAGACAAATTTTGGGTCCTACATTGGACACCACTGTGCATATGTAAAGTGTAGAGCTTGTCGGACTGTGTCCTTGTGAGCAGTGGGTTTCACTGATACTGTGTGTTCAGGAATCGCGGATGTCTGTTGGACTACCCATTCCACATGGTGCTACATAACCAGGTGATGTACTACTGTGGACAAATTACATACATCCAACGATGCTGGTTAGCAAATGCTCAATTTAAACCGCAGACGTCCCAATGGGACATATCCGTCACTGTATTTCCACTATAACACCACCAGAACATGTTGCTTACCTATGCATTCATTTAACCATGTTGTCTTCATAGGTGGGAAAGCCATAGTTTACATATCCTACTTGACGTTGTGTGTGTGCCATTAGTATGTGTTCCACAGGTCGCACATCTGTTACGCTGTGCGGTAGCGGCTGCTCCTCAGTCTGTTGCTGGCAGATTGCGTGCTGTGTGCCGGTGTTGGTACGACGGTCCTGCTTTGTATGTGGAATGTCAACTGTAGTCCCTATGTGTATTTCCTGTGTTATGCCTTCCCCCGGCTATGTCATTTACCCGTGTCTGCAGTTGTGGGTGCCATTCTGGCCATACGGGTGTCCATCCATGACAATTGCCTACTGGACAGTAGTATGGGGCTGTACACATTACACACCTACATTTAGCATTCTCCGGAGTATGGTTTGCATTATTAGCGGAGACTGAGGCAGGTGATACGCACACATCCCTCCCACGGGTCGGAGAAAGTATTGCCTGCGAAACGACACCGAGCACAGAGTCTACATACCCAGAATCCCTTGACTGCAACAATTGACAGTACCCATTACACATCCGTCATGTGTGCGGAGGTGTGATGTGGATGCAGTTGTATGGACCCGGTACCCTGGGTATTTCTGTGCATCTGTGCTGCATTACATGGACAGCTATCAGCAACATTAAACACGCTTGCGGTGCATATGTGTACCTGTGACGACAATGAGTTCAGGTACGCGTTGGAATAACACATTATTAGATTCTTTCCACAATTTTGGGTCCTACAATGGACACCACTGTGCATATGTAAAGTGTAGAGCTTGTCGGACTGTGTCCTTGTGAGCAGTGGGTTTCACTGATGCTGTGTGTTCAGCAATTGTGTATGTGTGCTTGACTACCCATACTGTGTTGTGCTACAGGAACCATGTCTTCCGACACCAGAAACCAATGCTATACATCCAATGTTGCAGGTTAACAACCACTTTCATACCATACCCAGAGGTCACGATTGGGAGGTATTGCCACTTTATTATCGAACAACACCCCCAGACTGTGTACATCATGGGAACTTTAGGCCAGTCTTACCGGCCATTTCCAATTGTAATTGGCAGACACATGTCAATACATGTATGATAACACATATTGTCATGCAGAAGTTGATCTATGTTATTTGGACATTGGCTTCTGCTTTTGGCATCCGTTGCTGTGAGTGTTGCCAGTTACCATACACATTGCTTGCTCAGAGGCAGACTACACACTACTGCGCAGTACTGTGGTCTCCTTTAAGGACCCTGAGCCAGTGGTCAATGGTACAGCAGCCACTGCATAAATCACATTTGCCATCTACCAGTACCTACAGGACTGCATGAGCCAGTCATTCACTTACCCAACTGTGGTTCACTGTACCAATGCCAAGCATCCAGTGTGGTGTACCCCAGCCATACACAAAATGTACAACACGAGGAGGTGGCTACTACAAGGTGGAGCAGACACCTTGTGAGGTGTGACACCCTTGGTCATCATATGTGTAGACTTACACACTGTCATGAAATAGTCCAGGGCACATTCCACAGATATACCTACATGGACCTGGCTAACAATCATACCACCTTCAGTTGCTATGCTGGACACCTGGGAGCTCAGTCCCACATATGCTCTGACTGGGTTCACATAGAGGTGGGGTTTACTCAACATACACACATTGCCAACATACAGGCTGACAAGTCCAGTGAGGACATCTCCACACCCTCCAAAACACATGAGGAGATGTGTGTACCACTGGTTTGTGGTCACCTAATGTTCTGTGACACACAGGTGGGACATGCTCTCTCCAGGGTAGTGGACATAGCATCGATGAGACCAGCTGGTGACCCCGCTGTGTACTCCACTATCTCGGTTATGAATTAGACCCACAGTTAGGACAGCTATTTCTTTGTAGCCTCACCTCAGGTAGGGTACCCAGGTTGTGTCACATGGCAACTGTAGTCCCACGTCAGAAGGCCAATACCTCCACTGAGGCTGGTTATTACTGTCCCATTACCCTGAGGAGAACTATCTGCAAAGACATGGGGAGGGATCATACTGTGGCTCGTACCTGACTGCATAGGGGACATACTTACTTTGCCTCACACACGGTTTGTCTTGTTCAGGGCCGGTTCATGCCTTTAAAGCATGGTTGACATTTTCAGGACAGTCGCGAGGCCACTGATGGGGTGTTGCAGCCCATACAGCCTACCTCAACCTGGCAAAGCCCTTCATCACATTACCCATCTCAGGTATCGTTGATAAACCCATTGGCTGGGATGTGAACACGCACATCACAGAATGTGTTGTAAACTGTCTATGTGACACAACCCACACGGTCATAGTTGCTGGCAGCATATCAGACCTACTGCCTGTCAGAAGTGGTGTCCCATGGGGCCCTTCCATGTGTGCACTCCTGTCATACACCTACATCTTCATGGTACAGGCACACACAGGGGTGCTATGGGCAACAGTGTTTGTAGATGACTGCAAAACAGGTGCCATAGTGGGACAGACATCTGACACAGATATCCTTCGAAGGGGCCTCCCAGGTATGCATATCTGCTGTCAGGGACATGTCCCACAGCTAAATGCAACGTCATGCAACATCATACCTGTGGAGAAGTACTAGGTCACCCCTGTCCAGCATATAGGTGGCTGTCCACTCAGCACAGGGGTGTTTACCAGGAATCAGGGACAGTGTTGGACGGTCACCATTCATTCCACACACACGTTGCTATCGTGGTTGTGTGGGTCTTCTACATTGCCCACCTGTTGGTGCAGGGATTCACATCTACATCAGGCTAGGTCATTGTTCCCTTGTACCCATTACGTGTTACACCTATGATCTACTCGTTGCCCCATTCAGACTGTATCTGACCATACACCTACAGCAGCTGGGAAGCCCACATGGGTTGATCGTTGTACAGATGCAGGATGACACCATTTTGTGTAATGCTGCCCCACATGTAGGACCCCTGCCACATCATGTCACATACCTGCTGTTTGGTGTTGACCTGTGCCTGACATACAAGGCCGTGTCAACCCATATGTCATGTGTATGCTTCACCTACTGTATCCGCATCCCTCAGAATCACTAGGGCAGGTGACATTTACCTTGTCACGGTCATTCATGGGATGTGTTTGGGTGACACATATATCACCCAGACAATCATTATGCTGTGGATCTACATCACAGTACATGTGAGACAGACATCCTTCCTAGCCTTGTTCGCAGCTATGTTGTCCATTGGATGGAGAATTGCAGGTATAGGCCAGGGATTACATCATTATCACTGCTTGGCGGAGATACAGCAATATCATGGGTATTTCATCTGAGGCACAGAAGGTTGGCAAAGTCATCCTAACTATGGTGTAGTATTATGGCTGGGCCTGGGACGATGGCCTACCCTGTACCTATGGCCGTGTGAACCTATATTCATAGTTTGTCACATGTACAATTGTCTATCCACTATAGTCTTTCGCCACTGTATATTTCTGTGGCACATGATTGTCCTCTGTATTACATGCAGGTATGCTGTGTACGTTGCACATACGTCACAGTTGATGACAGTGTATCTGTGTCCCTAACACTGTGATACTGAGGACTACCACACATCCTTCACAGCATTACATGCATATGTCCATTCTATTCTTCTTTGGCCTATGGGACGGGTGTTAAGGGAAACATTACTCAAGTCCCTGTTTGTGCATGCTTCATGTTGGTGTTTGACCAGGCTCCGTTGCAGTCATGTGTTGGACAGTAGTGTGTCTGTGTGTTTGCCATGTGTTTTATTGCCAGTACATCTGTGGGAGGTGTAGTTGGCACATGTTCCTCTTTGCAGGGACACCCATCCTGGTGTTTGTGTCATGCATCTGCACTTGGCACGTGCCATATGTCCTGTACTATTCCCACAGTCGTGTATGCCTTCATGCACTACTACTGCGTGTTACTGGCTGTGTGTATGTGGTACACATGGACATTGTGATGTTTGTCTTAACCTATTCCAATGCTAGAACGTAAACATCTGTCAATTAAGTCTTTTAAATCAAACTGTAACACTCATTCGTATTTTCAACATGACACTCATTAACACAGGAAGCTGGGATTAATAACATTTTATTACTGTGCAGCAGGAGGCAAAGGAGTATGCAGTCAAAGTTTAGACATTTGTTCAACTCTATACATGTTACGTCTGTATGAGCATTCTGTATACTATCATCCTTTGCACACATTAATGATGTTGTCAGTCACAAGGCATTTACATTGCTAGAGTACAGAACATTGTATTCCTACAACAGTGCTCAGGTAATGCTTATTACATGTTTTCCATGAGGATAGCCCAACCTTGCAAGCCACATATTCAGTTAGACTGTACTTTGGTAAGTTCTGCTCTGACACGGTTCCAACACTGTTCATATTCAGTCCTCACTCCGTGTCCTACTAGGTTCCTGTGTCTCTCTGCTGAGCAGCTGTACTCTGTGTTACAGCTCACAAGCCTATCCTCCTCAGTAGAGGAATGACAGATATACCTGTACATACATGTATTATTCTCTAACCGAGCAGATGACTAATGCTGACTGACATACACCTGCTGCACTGGTTACTGCTAGGGTTAGGGTTCAATCACACTGCAGCTACACTACAAGCAATTACATGCATGAGAAGCTGTACTGCTATATTGTCAGGTAGAATAATATGCATTATACACTATTAGCTTCTAAATTTGCACGTCATATTATGTTTAAATATGTATTTTGCTAACATTCTCCCTCCTTTGATTGCTTCTACTCTATCCAGAGACATATACAACATTATTTCATTCCTGGCGTCTTCCTCTGTGGACCGTTTAACTAGGCAAGTAATTTGATGTACATTGCAAGTAGGATTGCATTTTCTATTGACAAATACCACTACAGGTCTTGATACATAGTCTCGGGTACAGGTATGTTGCCAGAGTCCCTGACTAATACTTACATGCACAGTATCCCGCACTAGACACATGCTCCCAATATGAGCAGAACAACACAAATGGCAATCATGATATTCAGTATGACTGACCCCATCCACCCAATGGTTTGTGGAAATGGTTCGGCAGTGGGTTTGGGCCTGGTTTGCTATATTACCTGTAGGTGGGCGTTGCTTTTGGTCTCTACATGAGGTAGTAGGACACGGCGAACTACTTCAGTAAGCGCGCAGGTACCAATTCTCAGCGCCACGGTGCAGTCGTGCACTATTACATTTTGTGACACAACAGTTCTCATTGCATCCAGTTCATCAGTCACATGTTCAGGAGCGTGAAGTCACATTCATCCTTCCTCCGACAGTTTTTGATAACTTCCTCTGTTCCCTGATTGATTTCACTACTCCAGAAGCTGGGGTGTTCCAGCCCATGTTGTGGCGCTGTCACTGAAGTCCATATGAATCGGTATTCCTTTATCTCTTGCAGAGGACTGACATGTCAGAACAGCTTCCATTTCACCCACTGGCTTAGTAGGTGTCTCGACTGTGTTCCCAGTTCTTTGAGCTATATGTGTTATAGTTCGTTTCCTACCCACAGGCAATTGTACAGTATGTCATGTGAGTGGAGCCAGGTAAAGCAAATAACAAATGACGGACCAATTCCCAGGTAACCATTGCTATGCTTATTTCCCACAAACAACATTACTATATTCTACTTTATTACTGATGCGGGTTACCTCTGCATGTAACAAATTCCTGTCTCGAACAGAGGACTGTTTTACAATTCAGGATGTTTCTGCACATCCTTCAACATTGTTCTCATGATGTTTCAATACAAATTAGGAATGGTGCTACAAGTAGTACTGTGATCTTTGGCTGTTATATGACATTCGTAAGACACAGTTATGTTACAAATACTCCCACCAACTGAAACTGTACCATGTTTATGATAACATACAATTCCTTTTGTGTAACAGGTAAGTACATTGCCACGTTGTCCTGTGATCTCACAGAACCTGTATCAAAGTGTAGATATTCACAAGTCTCAATCTATCCCGAGGGGACAACATGCATCGAAGTCCTCCATATGATGTAGGTATGGCAGTACAAACACAGCAATTTAATGTGTTCCTAGTCTCTATATGCACACGCATCATGCCTAGGTATCTGTTGAAGTGTGGAAGACACTCTGTGGCCAGTTCATCACGTATCAGTATTTGTATCCGTGTAGTTATATGCAGGTAAGGTCCCGGAAATTGTAACGTAAACACAAACATGGTTAATAGGTGTATAATCATTAGGACAGCAAACATAAATGTCTTTGGGGTTGCTTTGTATTGTTATACAGTCTTAGCCGGTGATTCGGCTCTTTGGTATATCAGCTACAAGATGTCAATCAGACTTGATATCCTTTACCAGTTTGAGAAATGTGAGGTGGACCCAGGACGACCTCTCTGCAAACTTTACTGCGGTAGGCGTTGCCAACAGTACCCGGTACATACATTCGCACTGTCCACTTGGCAATAATGTTCTTTGGATAACAGTGACATACACACAGGATACTGGTGTCAGCTATGCTTCCGTCTTCGTTTGCTCTTATCTGTAACAGACTTTAACTGAAGAACACTGTTACTAGTTAACAATCCTCTCATGTCACCTACTACTGAGTCATCGACCTCCGGCTCTGCAGGCATGACAGCTTTCCACTCTGGCACATGATATGCCATTCCACATACTACTTGACGTGGGTGCAGCACTTTACATTTGGAACTGTTGTCATGCTCAGCAATGCTAGAGGTAGACAGCTCATGTAACTCGTCTGGATGTCACCCACCAAACTCCTCTACTTATTTCTCGGGATCCCATTCTCACGGCGGCAGTCGTGCTGAGTGTGGGTTGTACATGCAATTGACATTCATGGTAATAAGTAATCCCCAGGTAGCGTGATTGTCTGGTTAACTACATGTGTTCTATTGTCACTGTAGCTTCTTTACAGCATGCCAGATCTAGGGATACTTAATTTTACTGGCACCTTTGCCACTGCTGCTGCATCCGGATTACTGGTTGGGAATGCTTCTACCCATTTTGATTATATATATGTGTAATCGCTAAACAGTATTTGTTCCCTTCACATTTATGCAGATGTATGAATTCCATACAAATAGTGCGGAACGGTTAGGGTGGTGTGGGTAAACTCACTCCTTCGGTTTAAATACTCCCTGTGCATGATATCTACAGCAAGCGTGACACGCTGCTGATGAGGTTTTGTATGTGGTTCGTAATTCCGTATGTTAGGGGTATTCTGTTAACCAAATGTACCATCCCCCCTGTTGAGACATGTCTCTACCCATGGCTCCACAAAGCCGCATATCTGAATATATTAGACGTTAATATTGGCTTTATCACTGTGGATATGTGCAGTCCGTGTTCAAGGATTGCTCCTCGTCATAACCACGTCGGCTTTTCTGCTTTCGTAGTTGCTGTTTGCATTGTTTGTACAGTTTCTACATCTAAACAGTCTGAGGTTTGTCATTCCTCATTCACACAGACACTTTCCAACTGTGACGCTGCTTGTTTTGCAGGTGCATGAGCTCATGCCTCAACTTTCCTACTGTTATCCTGTTGCTTTCTATGCCCTGCACATTTACAATTACCTACTTCAGTGGGTAACTGCATGTAGTCTAATGCATTCAGGTTCGTATGCACATGATTAATCGATTTACCGGTGGATGTTATCATTCCCTATTCTTCCACTGCTGCTCATAAACATGCACTGCACAGACAACAGAATGACTATTGGGACATATGTCCACACATCATTTTTCCGCTACAGTACAAGCACGTGTTAAAGCTATCTATTCTGCTGCTTGAGCAGACATTATGCTGCAGGGTTTGGCCGTCTACAATGTCATTATCAATAACTACTGCATAAACTACTTCATTCATTCCTGTAGGACTCTGTCTACATGATCCGTACACATTAACTGTCACCTCTGCATCATCTAAGGGTATACCAGTGTTATCATGTCTGTGTGTAGTTATTTAATCCATATCGTATAGGCAACTGTGTGGTGTGCCATACACAGGTGTCAGACGTGTCGTTGATAGGTTTCATGTTGTACAACGTTCAATCACCATGTGAGGTTGACTCAGTGGTATGGTCAGACATGACAAATGTCTAGCACGAGTCAGGAATTCTATCTTCTCTTGCAGCGGATTGATCGCAACTGCATGACACATTCTCACAGTGAGAGGGTGGTGTAGTAACATTACGGCCGGGGCCTGTACTGCCATGGGTGCTACAACAACTGCCTGTACACAATGTGGCACTGACCATGCCACAGTGTCCAACTGCAATGAGTAGTCAGCTATTTAGCGTTGCTTACTTCCCTGCTGTTGCATCAAGACTGACGTCATATATCTCCGCTTACAATCTACGGTCTGACAACATGTGTTATGATTATTCACGAGACCTACTACAGCTGTTGAGGCTATCAATCGTTCTAGTCTGCATAACACTGTTTCTGCTACTGTAATCCGTGTACTATGTGTTGTGCTGCCATAAGTGTATTAAAGGTTAAGGCAAACAATACAGCGGATTCCACAGCATTGTTTGGTATCCAGATTTAACATGTGTTAGTCGGGCCAGACACGACATCATTCCTTCTTGTTAGTTGGCTTGGGTGCTTATTATATTGCTACCTTCCTATCGTCATGTGATGTTCTACCCTACTTGGTAATTGACCTGTATTCTCTGTAGTTGCAATTTATGCTTGCTTACTTTATGTCCCTGTTCTGCTGATAATGTCATTAATGCTATTGTATCTTCCTTACATTGCTGCTGGGTAGGGCCGCAAGCACCATATCATCGAATTAAAGTGGAGCTTGCCTGCCGCCGGGTGGAGTTGACACCGAATGTAGCTAGCCATCGCCTGTGAGAATATCGTTGTACTTTCAGAGTAGGCCCGCGATAGCCGGGTATGGCTGTATCTGTCACCCTGACTGTACAAGCAAAGCAATACGGACTATGTGGATGTATAGGTATTGCAAAGTAAGCATAGCTTATATGTACCACGGTAAGATACTTCTGTGGCATGTTCATAGCATTGAATATAGTGTGTGGGTCTGGCACCAACGCTACCCTACGTATTCTTACATGATTTACAGCTTATACATACTGTACCATCCGCCATTCCCTATTTGGTTTCAGATCAGGAGATACAGGGGTATTGCATGGTGAATAGCGATTACT
Source organism: Protopterus annectens (assembly GCF_019279795.1). Lineage (NCBI taxonomy): Eukaryota > Metazoa > Chordata > Ceratodontiformes > Protopteridae > Protopterus > Protopterus annectens. The sequence continues at coordinate 974,362,202 of NC_056731.1, forward strand.
TTGTGGATGGGGAATTCCCTCTATGACTTTGCAGATATCTTCTGGTGTCCACGGTCTATACGCTACGGGGTTGGGTCCTGGCCTTCCTGTCCTGCATGATGGTTCGGTACTTCAATTAATTGACAGATATCCTCACTCTGTTTTAGTACTGTGTTCTTACTCGGGTGTCCCTAGGTATGTTACGTGTTCGGGATGTGGTTTCAATAGCTTCTATTACATTTGTTCGTTGTGCTACCTCTGTTGCCACAGGATAACGTGTGGGATCTATCATGCTCTGCTGCTTAATATCCTGCATGTGGTACCTCTGCGGTGGTAGGGTGTTGTGGGGGGGGGGGCGATCGGTACTACTGTATTATGATCTTCTCTGTGTATGTATGATGCTTAGCCATTTGTAGTGTTCTATTCCCTTCGTTACACTACCTCAGTCCACCGATGTGCATGACGGATACCCAATTGTCGCTGTTTTGTCGCCTGCACATCTTAGGGCTGCCACCTTTTCCAATGCACAATGTGGGACATTAGTGTTCGGAACGTGTAATTTGCCTGGAAAATGCATACCCACGGCCAGTACATATGACAGGTATTCACGTTTTGCCAGGAGAGCGAACAATTGTTGTAGCATTTCAGTTGCTTATTCTGTTTATTATTATATTTTGCTGTTCCACATACAAATTTACTGTTTTATGCTACCATTTTGATATATATCTGGGAAATGTTTGTCCTGAGATATCAGGACATTTGACATTTGTTCGGTTTATTTACAGGACACGGCTGGCCAGAGAGGGCATATCCTTCTCAGGGTGGAACAGGTGTTTACCTTGGAACATATGCATCAAATTTTCAGGGATTACAATGTTTCAGTAACGATATGTTGCCTAATATACCATCAATGTCATATTTATTAGCCCATTTTGCTGTAACTCACATTATGTGCTCTCTGCGATTGCATATTCTTCACGTCACCCGTCAACGCGGATCACATGATCTGTTGCTTCAATAATCTCCCATATCCTCTACACGACTGCTACGCCTTCTGTCATAACACGTGTGTCTCCTTCCCTGTATCCACTGTAGTGTCTATAATCACTATTTACTCTGCTGTGTGTTCCCCTGACCTATGTTCAGATTTAACAGTATGTGGGTAGGTCTTCGACCCGATATCACTACTGTTAACAGAAACACAATGTAGTCTGGTCCCTGATCTACAATAGACACAAAAGGCAGACACTCCTTACCTGGGCCTCCTGTTTAAGGCTGCGTTTTCTTCTTGGGATCCAGTTTTCCGCTTTTCAGCCACAGATCAGACAGTAAACAGCCTCTTTACACACAACAATTCAGTCGGAGGTCTTTTCATTCAAGAAGAACCATTTCTGCATATTCTCCAGCGTACATGTCTAACCAGCCATGCACTCTGACCTGTAGCTTACCAAGGAATTCCGGATTACAAGGATCACAATGTGAAATAAGTTGTTACAACCAGACTGTAGTTATCAGTAGGCTTTTCTAAGTGACAGCCGATAACACAGGAGGCTCGGGTTCAGAACGTTTTAGTAGTGTACACAGGCAGGCTAAATAATATACAGTCCAAGTATGAGAGTTTTGTCTGACTCTATACAGTAAGCAGTTTCTTTATATAGTGTTTACAATCAGCTTTTGCCCACCTTACTGGCGTGAATGGTCACAGGGCATTTCCATCACTATGGTCCGCAATAGTCTATACATACGTGGGTGCTGGGGTCGTGCTCTTAAATTGTTTTCTCATGGGAATAACACAGCCTTGCAAGGCACCTTGTACATTACAGTATCCTTTTGTGATTGTAGCTGTTTCAAGGACCCTAGACTGTTACGATACAGTGGACAGTTAATTTCTTAATACGTTGCTTTGTCTCTCTGGTAGGGAGTTGTACTGCTATCTTCGATAGAGCTCACAAGGCCATCCTCCTCTGGGGAAGGAGTGCTGTTATGCATGTACATACATTTATTGTTCTGTAACCCAGCAAATAATTAATGATGACAGACATGAGCCTGCTGTACTGCTTACTGCCAGGTTCAGAATTCCATCACAGTACAGCTTAGCTTCACCAATTACATGCAGGCTTAGTTCTACTGCCATATTGTATGCGGTACAATTCAATACATTATATAGTATTTCGAGTGTAAACTGGAACTTCATATGTGTTTCTATATATTTTGAACAACATCCATCCGCCATATGCATGTTGTTCCGTCCTTTACCTTGACCGTGTGTATTTGTCCGTCCAGCTACGCTAATCTCCACATGTGATGTCCCAGTTTCCCTTCTTTGCCTGTAGCACCCTGTTAGGACATCCTGTTTGTTAGGCACCTGTTCCGCTATATGTGATCGACTTCACAGCAAAGATAATCATCGATCGGTGGTCCAACGACCCGTCTTGTCCAAATGTGTACAGTTATGTGCACCGTGTCGTATGCAAACCTAGATGGTTTGGACGGTACATACTACATGCCGGATGTACACATTCTGCTGACACATTCACATGCAGCCATTTACATATCTGTACCTGCGGTGGGTTGGGGACATGTGGGGTACGTATTTGCCAGCGTGGCATTGCCTAACACAAACATCTTACCACAGTTCAGGTATGCACATTGTGTGTGGTTGTATAGCTGCACACGGATGCTAGCAGGTTTGGGTGCAGGGGTATACATGGGTGTGACTGACATGTACAATGAGGCTATTGTGTGGTACATCCGAATGCATGGGTTCTGCTTCTGGATATTACACTTCATCATACACCATCCAGTGTATGCAACAGAGACGTTGCTGGGTCTGGGATATGTTGCTATGCACATGTTTGCCTGTGTTTGAGGTATCTTGCTTCCTTACTGTTGTTATGTCAGCACAGCTACCCGGCTATGTACTGTCACTACTGCTTGTGACCATTATGGTTGGCACCTTTTCCAATGCCCATAGTGGGGCATGTTATGTGGGCACTTTGAAATTTGCAGGACTACACATACTCAGGGCTAGTGCAGTTGACAGAACTTCACTTGTTTGCCATACTATGAGCTTATTCTGTAAGCGTTTGGGTTCCTTATTTATTTTCTTATGCCATGTCTGTGTTCCATATCGTAATGTATATGTTTTATGCTACTATTTACATGTATATTGCGGGAATTTGCGTGGCAGGGGATCGGAGGTCATTTTCCATTTTTACGATTGTTGCAGGGACACGACTGTCCAATCAGGGACTGTCCATGGCACATTGGGACAGCAGGTAACCCTGGTGACCATGCCCATGTCGCTACTGGGGTTTCCACCTTTTCCATTTTCCGATCTGGGATATTTCCGGGACTCACATCTGACTTTACAGGCCGACACATACAACCGGTCACTATATAGCATGGAAATTCACTTGCTTGCCTAAATAATATGCTTATTATTGTGGCAATTTCCTTGCTTATTCTGTTTTTGTGTCATTTAGGTATTTTGTTACAGAAATAACCAATTCATGCTACCATTACATTAAATACGGGATATCATTGTGTCCTACAATCGTAGCACGTCAGCCATTTCTAATCGCTTTTTCGGGACACAACTGTCCATGGAGTGACTGCCCCAACCAAAGTGGGACAGGTGGTGACCTTAGTCGCTGCTCCTATGTCGGTGCGGCGCTGACATGCGGCTGTACACCTTCTCTGAGTGTAAACACTGACAGTGCATTGCGGGACAAACGCGGTCTTATGCGTATCCTTTACTCCTTGGACGGGTACACTTATGCCTTCGTGGCTTCTATTTGCTTCTCCATTAATTTGGGACGGGGACTATGTTGCATACTGTACATGCGTTTCATTCTGCACAGGACCTGGCTGCTGCCATTACTATTGTGGGCGGACCATGGCTGTCAGCACATTAGGTTGCTCACCTCATGCTGGCTTAGACACGCCTCCAGACGCATCCTACCTGGGCTCGCTCACGTACACTACGCACGTGTCTGTGATTCCGGTGCACTCTCATTAATATGTATATGGCGCTACTGCGCCGGATATTCCATGCACCGCCGGCGCAGGCCTTACGCCGGCCTTGCGCCGAGCTTCATGAATCCCGGGGGGGGTCTATATTAAAAGTTCGAAGTCTGAAAACTTCAAATCTCATATGATCGACATCATATGAGTGAAGTTTTCATACATCAAACGTTTTAACGGAGATTGCCATAGGGAATTGTTCCCTTCACTTCAATGTCGTGCGATCTCAGAGTTGGTATATTTAAGTAGCGGAGGGGGTGTGGGGGTGCAGGGGGACTTGCCCCCCTTCATAGAGCATTTAGGTAGTTTTTTTTGTTGTTTTTACTTTGTTTATATTTTAAGTTTGAAGCCATGGTGGTACAGGGGTAGTGTTGCTGCCTCACAGCAAGAGATTCTCCCGTTTGATTCACAGCTGGAGTGCCTTCTGTGTGGAGTCTGCATGTCCTTCCCATGGTCGAGTGGCCTCAGAAAGACATGCGTTAATGGGCGTGCCTTCGCTGAAGGTTGGGCGTCAGGATGGCAACTCGGCACCATAAATAAATCTACTGCAAATCATTAGCAGACCAGAGTTCCACTGTGGCTACCAGTAATCGGGAAAAGCCGAAAAGACAAACAACAACAATAACATTTTAAGTTCGATATTTGAAAACTTCATTCATATGGAGTCGACCATATGAGATTCGAAGTTTTCAGACTTTGAACTTATAATATAGACCCATAATATGACCTAGCTAGAAAGTATAATGCATTTGCTTCTATGTTTGTTTTTGGCCCAGAAAGGGAAATAATTATCTTGTGACCTACAGTGGCAGTCACTAAAGAGGAAGGAGATTCATTACACTGTTAAAGAAAAACTGATACAGTAAATTTCAAACAGTAAGGTTTTGGCATTTTATGATTATGATCACCCGCATGTTCCATTTATGAGAAATTTAACTTGCCTGTTCAATGTTACATTTTATACTAATAATGCACTCTATGGAGATAATGTCATAGTATGTAATGCAATATGGTTATAATAAGACACTTTATGGTATAATGTGTTCATATGACTAGTATGCCTTTATACAATAACACAGAATGTAGCAATGAAGAAGTATAAACTTATCAGAGCAAGAAGGAAGAGCAGTATATCATTTAGCTCCTAATAATAATAATCAGTTCAAAATAAAGGCAGTCATATACCTGAATGAAGAAAGTCAGAATGTTAGTTAATACTGCTGAAAGAAGACTGTTACTTAATTCAAGCAAAAATGGCACATTTAGAATAATGGTATGTGATGTCTACTTTGACTGCAATAATATAATGGAGATTGTCAGTCTTATACAGCAAACTAGAATCTGTGTGTTCTGTACAAAATAATCAAGCACTTGAAAACCTGCATTAGGCAAAGCCATCAACTAACTGATTAATTTTGATGCGAACAGAGATCAAGGAACATACTTTGCTAAATACAGTTCTACTACTGCAAAGTACTTTTCTACTTGAATTTCTGGCTACTTTAAATTTAATTCTGAGGTAGAACTAACATGGGAACATGGTACTCATTTCATTCTATATGTTGTGGATATAAATTCTCCTTGGAACGATCATCAGACACCTATACACACATATATAGGTTCATAGGTTCATAGGTTGATACTAGGCTATCGGCCCCAGGGCCCATACAAGCCTAGCCATGACAATTCCCTGGATATTTCTTCCTACAATATTTACTTCTCTGGACCCCTGTCTAGTAGGGTGACTGACATGTTCCTCGGGGTTAACTTCCTATCTCCCATCCAATCATCAAGGTTCCCCTTGAAGAGGGCCAATGAGGCACTCTGCTTGACATGTATGGGCAGTCTATTCCAGAGTCTGGGGAGTCTCTGGGTCAGGAACCTATCCCTCGAGCATGTTTTGTTCATTGTGATGACAAGGTTTAGATCCCTGGAGCGTGTGGCTCTGAGGGATTGGGATTTCTTTAAGTGGAGCTTGTCCAGCAGCTCAGGATTTGACATGGCCTTGTATGTTAAGCAGAGATTGCCTCTGAGTAGATGATATACCACAGAGTACAGCTAGAGTTTTTTTAGATGGTCAGCATATGGCATCTGCTTTAAGCCTGTGATTTTTTTAGTGAGGTATTTCTGTGGCCTTTCCAGCTGTTGCAGATATGTATTGAGGTACATACCAAACAGGGCATTATACTCTATAATGGGTCTAATGAGGGATGACTACAGTGGGACAATGACCTCCTTTTTTCTGGATGAAAAGCCCTTAGTGGTGAGATGTGCCACATAGAAGGATTTCCTGACTGTTGTGGTGATGTGGTTATTGAAAGTGAGACCACTGTCTACCTGTGTCCCTAAGTCTCTCATCACATTTTTGATGTTTAGTGTCCTGCCACCTATGTGGTAATTCATGGGTACATGTTTTTTTCCAAAGGGGATAACTATACATTTCTTGGCATTAAGCTTGAACCCATGGCTCTGACACCAGGCATTTTTTTTCTGTAAGGCTTTTTGTAGAATATCCACATCATTTGGGGATTCAATAATGGCTCCCAGTTTGCAGTCATCTGCGAACTTTGTTAGCCAGAGTCCCTTAGTGTTGGCCTGTACTTCAGAGAAGTAGATGCCAAACAAGAGTGGTCCCAGGACTGAACATAGAGGTACTCCACTTGTCACTTGTCTGGAGCTGGATTTGGAGTCGACTACTTTTACAGTCTGGGTTCTGTCAGTAAGTCAGCTGGCAACCCATCGAGTGACGTAGGGATTTATGCCCAGCTTAGTAAGTTTATCTATGATTCCAGAGTGGGGGATGGTGTTGAAGGCCTTGGTGAGGTCCAGATAGGCTGTGTGGATCACCTTACCCTCGTCCACAGGTCTGGAGACTGATTCAAAGAAGTCAATCAGATTCAGGAAATAAGATCGGCCCTTCACAAACCCAAACTGGGTGGGGTCCAGTGTTTGAAGGTTGCCAATGTCTTTGTTTATGAGTTCCATGGTAATGCATTCTGTCAGAAAAATATGTATTAATGTGTGTGTGTAATGCTAATTAGAAACTAAATGAGCTAACATGTTTTTCATTCTATTTTATATGCACAATTTTATATACAGCTTAATTTCATATGAGACTAAAAGATGCTTTTGAAACTGCAGTGTGCTTTCTGAAACTTGCAAGATGCCCTCTGACCTAGTAATTGCTAGCACAGCAATATTCATGTTTATGCCTTTTGGAAATGTACTTGAGAAGCAGGTGATTATCTGCTAGGTCAGAAAGCAATGAATGAACAATGCCATATTCTATAATGTAATGATTTTGAACAATTAGCTCTGTTCGAAGTATGAGAACATGCACAGCTGCAGAAAAAAAAGATAAAACAGGCAAAGGGCTGTTGGAGAAATGAACTGCAATCTGTACTTTCTTTGTGCTCAAATTAGCCATAGTACCTTGAATGGTAACATTGCATTTATCTAACTGGTGGTAGCCAAGGCCACGTTGTTTTTCTTAGGAAGTTTCTCACAAAAATTGATAGTACAAGCAGAAAATCATATAAACAAGCACTACAAAATGATGATGTTTAAACTTGTGATTTACTACGTCAGCTTGGTAGGCAATGTCTTATTAGAAAATGTATAAAAATGCTTGCATTTCCTGATTCTAATCAAACAAACTCTGTATTAGCACGTTTTTGTCTCCTTGCTGCAAGATTAAAGTGCCTTAACCTGAACCTACCGTGTAGTGATCATTTTTAAAGTATATTTTCCTTTGACAGACTGGTTCTTTGGAACGGAAACATATCTCTCACTCTGGCTCAGGTCAGAATTGGGCACGGTGGCATGAACCCGTACAGAGAAGAGGCCACATCAGTTCTTCTGTTTTGAAAGACCTCCGACTATATTGACATTCAAAAGAGGCCAGCCACTGTTTCTGATCTGTGATTGGAGGACGAGTCAACGTTCCAGTGGGATCAACACACAGAGGCTCAGGTATGGAGGAATTTACCTTTTTCTGTTTTAGATCAGGGACTTGTTACAGTATTATTGTTTTTGTCAGGAAGATTTGCATGTGCAGATCAGGGACAAAAAAGATTGCTGTCTTGTCATAGATCAGGGAAACAGAATAAGTAGGCAGTTATTCTAGATAAACTGTGAAAAGGTGTAAGTCGTGGTACCACGTGACAAAAAAGGGTTACATAACAATTTCTAACTTAGCTAAGGCAACATGGGAAATCAGTGCACAAAATGTCCCGAGACCCGCCCTTAACCGAAGACGCGAAATATATGCAATTACAGCGTGCCGATAATGTTAGGTATTATACAAAATGGGTTAATAAGTACAAATTCGATGGTAATTTAGATAAACCTTCACTTATTAAACTTGTTGGACAACTTAAAACAGACGTGAAAGGTCAGCTAAAAAAGCAACGACAATTAAGTGTCCCCCAGGCACACAGGTGGCTTGAGGAAGCAAATTACAGGGAACAAAAGATTAAAAATTCAAAAGCAATGTTTTTAGATAAAGAAGACAATAACTTGGTAATAGCAACAGCCCCTCTGCCCCCTCCGCTTCCCTTACCAGAATATGAAGGGAGTGGACAAGCTGATCCACCTCCGCTATACCCAGCTGTTCCTGCAAAACCAAAATCGTTTGTCAGAGATCCTATCGAGACCAGGTCTCGAGCACGCAACTTAAGAAGGGATATTGAATTGTATGAAATAAATAAAAATTCACAAGCTATGAGTGAAGAAGAGATATGTCCACTCATAGAAGTACCAAATCCACAGGCAGGACAGGCAGGACAGGACCCAACTCTTCTAGTATATAGACCATGGACACCAGAAGACATCCGGAAAGCCACAGAGAGAATTCCCCATCCAAAAGTTAATTTTAGAAAATTCTTAGAAGACTTACAGGGCATGAGGTTAAGTTACCATTTGAATGGAGAGGAAGTAGAGAAAGTAGACAAATCATAGGTCCAGACTGGCACATGATCAGTGGCAACTGGAATCCCCCTGACGCAGAGCTTAGACCACTCCCACATAATAACGCAGAACTGGACAACAGAGTGAAAGGTCTGACAGACCGAATCTCTGAGAAATGGAAGCCTAGGGCTGATTGGACTTGCATTAATCAATGCATACAACAAGAAGGTGAAACTGTTGATAGATATTATGCCAGATTATTAGAATGTTTTAATAACCATTGTGGAATGCAGGTACCTGAAGACCAAACACATGATTCCCCATATGAACAGCAGCTAAAGAATGCATTTTTGAAAGGCAGTATTGCACCCATTAGCAGCTTTATAACAAAACACATGGTAGATCATCGTACAAGTAGATTACAGTCGTTACTTGAATATGCAAGACATGCTTAGAGACATTTTAATAGCAAAAAGAAAAAGAAAACTCAAGTATTTGCAGTAGAAGACGGATCAGAAGTCTTTGTAGTACAAACTGGGAAGAAGGGTAAGAAAAATACCCAGGGAAACAAATAATCTGATAAACGATCAGAGGACTTTGAAGAGAGAAAGGAAAGGGGTGAATGTTTTAAATGCGGGAAAAAGGGACATTTAGCAAGGGATTGCATGCAAAATAAAAAGGTAACCACAGAAGACAAGGAGGGTGAGGACTGACTATATGGTAGTCAAGAATCACTGGAAATGAATAAACAGGAAAAGACAAGTGCAAATGTGATAGAAGGGGTAGAGGACATGATAGAAGAGGTAGAAGATGTGCATGAAATCACAGATAATGAAGAAAATGAAATTTTGGACTTAGCATTATTGAGCCTAGAGCCCTACTTAGCAGGCACAAAACCGGAAGTTACACTTCTGGTAGAGGGGAGGGAAGTTAAATTCCTGTGTGACTCAGGGGCTTCACGAACCCTGATTCATCCTTCCAAACTACCAGAAAATTCAGAATCACTTGACTACATATTAGTGAAAGCAGCTAATGGACAGCTGTATCGGGAGCCACTCTTCCACAACATAGCGATAACTGACCCAGTTTCAGGGATGACCCAAAAAGCAAAATTGTTGTTTCTGCAAAATGCCCAGTGAATCTCTTGGGCAGAGACCTAATGCAGATATTTGGCATAGCTGTAGTTCCAACTATGCAGGGTATGGAAGCACAGCGACAAATGGATACTTTTGTAGTGCGACCGGAGGCTGAAACATTTTATTGGTACAGCCAGGACTTAGTTACAACTGGTCCAGGGGCAGTAACCAAAGAACTGATGAATGTAGCCATCAGTAAATCCCCCTCCCTTGACATTGATAAACAGCATTTGTTGCATTGCACTATATATTACTGTAGCAAACCAGGACCTGATAAAGAATATGAGCAAGAACTGTTTAGAAACCATGCTAACAGATTAGTATTACGAAATTTGTACTGGGACACAGAAGAAAACAGCATAGTGAGCTGTTCATTGCCCCAGGAATTCCTAGCACTTTACAAATCGAATCGATTACCACATGTAAGTTTAACTAAAGATAGAAATGTGAAGTGGGCAGACCTAGGAGAAAAAGTCACAAGGTGGGAAAAGCAGACAGAGTTAGAACTTTCCGAACAGGAAGTACAAAAGCAAAAACTAAATTGGATAACGCAGACACACCCAGCTGTACACTCACAGGCAAATGAGGACAGCTGAGTAGCACTCTTACTAGAGGAAGAGGAAAAAGCCTTACGAGACATACCAGAGACTCTCTGGTCAACAGGAAAATCAGATGTAGGACTTATTTGTACAGCAGGACCAGTTACTATCATGCCAAAATCAGCATTTAGACCTCAAAAGAGACAGTATCCCATGAGAAAGGATGCAGAAATAGGAATCAAACCTATAATAGCAGCCTTACTTAAGGAAGGAGTCTTGATAGAATCTCCTGATTCACCATGTAATACACCCTTAATTCCTATTAGGAAAGCAAACGGAGAATGGCGTATGGTCCAAGATTTACAAGCTGTGAATTGTACAGTTATACCCAGGGCACCTACGGTGCCAGATCCACACACTCTATTGAATGATTTAAAACTTCAACAAAAGTATTTTTCTGTGGTAGGTATTAGCAATGCGTTTTTCTCAATACCAATACACCCTGACAGCAAACATTGGTTTGCATTTACATTTCAGGGGAAAAGGTATACATATACGCAACTACCACAGGGATATTGTGAAAGTCCAACAATATTCGCACAAGAAATGGCAAGTAACCTGTCGGGATTTATCCCACCGAAAGGAAGTCAGATTTTACTTTATGTAGACCACATTCTGCTGGCAGCCCCTACCCAGCAAGAATGCAGAGAGAATACCATAGCATTACTACAATTTTTGCCACTCAAGGAAACAAGGTAAACAAAAACAAACTGCAACTTTGGAAAAAACAGGTCAAATACCTGGGATATGTAATATCCAAAGAAGGCAGAATATTAGATGAAGACAGAAAAACAGCAATATTACAAGCACCTAAACCAACTACCAAGAAGGAAATTATGTCCTCCCTGGGTACTACTAACTTTTGTTGGAGTTGGATTCCAAACTATGCTATGGAATCTGATCTGCTCCACTGACCAACTTGATATTCAAAAAGCCTGTGGCAGCACAAGATTTATTACAGTGGACGCCAGAAGCAGAATCAGCTTTCTGCAAATTGAAACAACTGATAGCTTCTTCATTAGTTTTAGGATTACCAAACTATCATAAACGATTTTTCCAAACTGTAGATTGTAAGCAAGGTTATATGACCTCAGTGTTAACACAACAGCATGGGGACAAACAATGCCCCATAGCTTACTATTCATCACAGCTAGACCCAGTGGTGCGATCCCTGCCCCACTGTGTACAAGCAGTAGTCGCAGCTGCAATGGCAGTGCAGGCTTCAGCCTCAGTAGTATTGTTTCACCCTCTCACATTGAGAGTGCCTAATGCAGTTGCAATTATTTTACTGCAAGAAAAAGTAGCATATCTTTCTCCTGCTAGACATCTTTCCTGTATGACTAAACTGTTGAGCCAACCTCATATGACAATTGAACGATGCACAACTTTGAATCCGTCAACCTTGCTCCCAACCCCTGCAGATGGCAAATCACACTGCTGTCTGCAGGAGATTGAGCAAAAGACACTACCTAGAAAAGATCTTACAGATGTTCCCTTGGATGATGCTGAGGTGACATACTATGTGGACAGCTCGTGCAGGAGGGGTCCTACAGGACAGAATCTAGTGGGGTATGCAGTAGTTTCTGATACTGAGATTTTAGAAGCAAAGTCTTTACCACACAACTTATCTGCACAAGTAGCAGAATTGATTGCTTTGACAAGGGCATGTACCTTGGCAAAAGGTAAATGAGTAAACATTTTTACTGACAGTCAGTATGCTTTTTCTACTGTACATCTTTTTGCGCAGCAGTGGAAAAATAGAGGAATGATAACATCTACTGGTAAACCAATTAATCATGCACAATTTATTCTAGATTTGTTAGACTCTATTCAGTTACCTCAGAAAGTAGCTATTTGCAAATGCGTAGCTCATACCAAGCAACAGGATAGAATTTCAAAAGGCAATGCGAGGGCTGATACAGCTGCAAAACAAGCAGCTTCAGCATCAAAAGTATTTCTTTTGGGTGAGGAATTACAACCATCTGAGATTTTAGACTTAGAAATGTTATAAACAATGCAGACACTTACTACAAATGTAGAAAAACAAAAGTGGATAAAACAAGGAGCAATCCTTGAGAAGGGACTGTACATCTCCAAAGAGAAGAAACCGATTTTGCCATCTAACTTGTTTAGATATGCAGCTTTGTTGAGTCATGGGCAGTGCCATGTCTCAACAGGGGTGATGGTACAGTTAGTGAATCGAGTGTTTACGACGTATGGATTTACAAACGACACAAAAAATTTTTGTGCAGCATGCCATATTTGTAACAAGCATCATGCACAAGGTGTATTGAAACCTAAGCAAGGGAGTTTCCCTACACCACCATATCCATTCCATACTATTTGTATGGATTTTATAGAGCTGAACAAATGCGAAAATAAGAAGTACTGCCTTGTCATTATAGATATGTTTTCCAAATGGGTGGAAGCTTTTCCAACTAAAAATCCAGATGCAGCTACTGTTGCAAAAGTCCTCGTTAAAGAAATTATTCCTAGATTTGGCATACCGGAAAAGATTTATAGTGACAATGGCACACACTTTGTAAATCAAACTATACAACAACTCAGCCGTTATTTCGGGATTTCTCTGAAAAATCCTTGCGCATATCACCCCCAATCTGCAGGATTAGTGGAGAGGCACAATGGGGTTTTGAAAAACAAACTTAGGAAATTGATTAGTGAGACACAAGAGAACTGGGTACACTGTCTACCTCTGGCACTGTTGAGTATGAGAACTGTTCCAAATGCAAAAGGGTTAACTCCTTTTGAAATTCTGTTTGGGAGGGCGTATTATATACCTCAATGGAAACCTCTCATGCTGTAGAGCAGGAGGCTGACAGTTCACTTGCAGAGTATATGAGGCGATTTTTGAATAACAAACTTTTGCAGTTAAACTCTGTTTCAGATAAAGAACAAACCAGACCATCAGAGGCAGCAATAGCCCCCGACACGTGGGTCTGGGTGAAGGTCATGAAGAAAAAGAACTGGAGTTCTCCGAAGTGGGAAGGGCCATACCAGATACTACTGTCAACACCCACTGCAGTCAAGATCGCAGAGCGAGCATCCTGGATTCATCTGACACACTGTAAAGTGGTTAAGAACTTTGAACTGGACAAAATCCTTGTTACTGTTGTACAACGAGAACAAAATGACCAGGTATAGAGTAAACAGAGATGCAGAACAACCTCAGAAAATTTGCATGATTATTCTGATAGCTATACTGATAACATTGATCTTTTTGCTGTGGCCTTTCCTTTTCCCAGCCACAAGAGTTGAACTGATCAAACATGATGCATTACTCATAGACTGGCATCCAAACTTTAACACTTACCAAGCAATTAAATATGTGTATGCTGAGACTTTTAATATTTCGAACTGCTGGATTTGCACAGCCATACCAACAGCATACTGGGGATTATTAATGACTGCTGCCCCCCCTAGGGGTCAATGAGACCTGGGAAAACCTGATTTTTGATACTACACCTGTGAAATCACAAGACAAAATAGCATTGTACCTACCTGTTACACAAAAAGGGAGTGTATGTTTTTACAAAATGACACTATTCAGGTGGGTTGGAGCAATTGCAATGTGACTGTTTCTTATAAATGGTATATAAAAGCCAGTAAGACTAAAACTATTGGTGATACAAGCTATGATGCATATTTTGCAAAAATGCATAGAAATGTTGATGAGATACAACATAATCCTGTTCTTTTAAAGAAGCTTTCTATTATTGATAAGAAAATGTTTCATGCAGGGCAAGCTTATATCAATACTAAAGTAGAGAATTGTTATTTTGTTTGTGGGAAAAAAGCATATAAATGGCTACCTGAGAATTGGTCCGACGGTTGTTTTTTGGGTTACTTGGCACCGGCCTTACGACACACTGCAGCTTTGCCTCAGGGAAAAATTTGAAATGTCAGAGAGGTCAGCAGTAAACCTAGAAGTCCAATTAAGAGACCTGATAATCCAGTAGGATGAATTGAAGCAGGATGGAGAAACCATAACTCCATAAAAAACAAAGATAAACTGACACACATGGACTTGAGTGACACCATTATATCAGGGGCAGGCATAGCCCCTGCATATGGCGCAGTGAAATTGATTTGGGAGCTGAGAAAACTGTCTAAACTTCTTGAAGTTATGAGCAATGCAACTTTTTCTGCTCTCATATTAGTGACTGATGAACTGAATGCTATGAGAACTGTGGTGCTTCAGAACCACATGGCTCTCGACTTCACCCTAGCGGCGAGAGGTGGTACATGCACTTTAATCAAAGAAGAATGCTGTTCATATATTCCTGACAACCAGCATGAGATAAATGACCATCTTGAGGTGATCCAACAAGTATCGACCATGACCAAACCAGGCCCAAACCCTCTGATGGACTTTTTCCAGAATTTGTTTGGGGGGGGGCTCCATCCTAATGAACATCATGATTGCCATTTGTGTGGGATTACTCCTATTAGGAACATGCATTTGTTGTGGTATTCCCTGCATGAAAAAGTTAATCAAATAATTTATAGATATATCAGTTTCTGAGACTTTGTATCAAAGTACTGAAATTGAAGAATTGTTGAAAAGTGAAACACTTTCATAAGTTTAAACTGAATGACTCTCTTAACTGCAAATCCTGAAAGGAAGAGGTTAGGAGAAGAAGCAAACTGTTTATTCTTTTAAAAATAGAATTAAAAAGTATTAACAGGGGGGAAATGTCAGAAAAATATCTATTAATGTGTGTGCTTAATGCTAATTAGAAACTAAATGAGTTAACACATTTTTCATTCTATTTTATATGCACAATTTTATATACAGCTTAATTTCATATGAGACTAAAAGATGCTTTTGAAACTGCAGTGTGCTTTCTGAAAATTGCAAGATGCCCTCTGACCTAGTAACTGCTAGCACAGCAATATTCATGTTTATGCCTTTTGGAAATGTACTTGAGAAGCAGGTGATTATCTGCTAGGACAGGAAGCAATGAATGAGCAATGCCATATTCTGTAATGTAATGATTTTGAACAATTAGCTCTGTTCGAAGTATGAGAACATGCACAGCTGCAGAAGAAAGAGATAAAACAGAAAAAGGACTGTTGGAGAAATGAACTGCAATCTATACTTGCTTTGTGCTCAAATTAGCCATAGTACCTTGAATGGTAACATTGCATATATCTAACTGGTGGTAGCCAAGGCCACGTGTTTTTTCTTAGGAAGTTTCTCACAAAAATTGATAGTACAAGCAGAAAATCATATAAACAAGCACTATGAAATGATGATGTTAAAACTTGTGATTTACTACGTCAGCTTGGTAGGCAATGTCTTATTAGAAAATGTATAAAAATGCTTGCACTTCCTGATTCTAGTCAGACAAACTCTGTATTAGCATGTTTCTGTCTCCTTGCTGCAAGATTAAAGTGCCTTAATCTGAACCTACCATGTATTGATAATTTTTTAAAGTATATTTTCCTTTGACACGTTCCATGCCCTTGCAGATCAGGCTTGTCAGACTGATGAGACGGTAGTTCCCGGGATCCAAGTTGGATCCCCCCCTTGTGGAGTGGGATAATTGTAGCTGTGCACCACTTAGTGGGCACGAAGCCTGAGGTGAGGCTATGATTAAACATGACACTTAGGTAAGGTGCCAGTTCATTTTGTAGTTCATATAGTACACAGCCTGGGAGGTCATCTGGTCCCATGGATGCTGTATTCTTAGCTTTGGAGAGTGCGGTTTCTACCTGTGTGGCCGTGATTACCAGAATTTGGCAATCTTTTGGTACTGAGATGGGCCCTTTAGGGGGAGAGAGAGGGGTGAAGTTGGCACTAAATTGATCTGCCAGGATATTGCCAATATCCTTGGGATCAGTATATTTAATGTCATTCTGTTGTAACTCCGAGCAGATCTGAGCATTGCCATTTAGATTCTTGACATAACTATAGAATGCCTTGCGGTTGTCTTTGGAATTTTTGGCAATTTTATTTTCATAACTAGCTTTTGAGGATTTTATGAGGGATTTCAGCTTCTTACTGAGGCTGATGAGGGAGTTTTTTGCATCCTGGCATTTTCCTCTTTTCTGCAACAGTTTCTTCCTTCTGTTGTATAGTTTGTTTATAGCAGGGGACCACCAGATTGGCTTCCTTTTTTTGGAAAAGAGCATCTTGGCTCTACTTGAGATGGCACGATTCATGCACAAGTGGATGTGCTTGTACAGTGCCTTAGTGTAGGATTCTGCAGTCGAACATTCAGATCCCATCTGCATGGGTGTCATGAAGTTTGTCACTTCTGACTTCAGTAGCATGAAGTTTGCTTTAGAGAAGTTTTTTAAGGAGGTTTCCTTACTGGGGGGTGGAGGTGGGATGTGGATGTCAAGAGAGATTTGCTTATGGTCAGACCTGACCAATGAGGGTGACCACTGGTGTGGAGCATCTATCTCCCATGTTGGTAATGACCAGGTCTAGGATATTGGAGCCCCTGGTGAGACAATGGCTTAGTTGATCCAGGGCGTTGGAATTTATGAATTCCAAGAACCGTTGGGAAAGGGAGTTGTTACCCGAGTAGTTTTCCCAGTTAAAGGCAGGGTAGTTGAAATCACCCAGTATAAGGGTGTTTGGTTGTATCTTAATATTTTCCAGTATGTTTAGAAAGGTGTAGTGAGAATCTTGGGGCATGATGGTAGATCTGTAGCAAGCTACAATTTGGATTGCAGTCTTACCTAGTGTTAGTTGCACCTGGAGAATTTTAGATGCATTGTGTTGGGCAACTAGCCTGGAGGTGTGAATATTTTATTTATTTATTTTATTTTACATTTGTTTACCAGGAAAGTCCAACTGGACACAGGTCCATTTTCAGTGGAGGCCCAGGGAGAAAAGCTCCATATAATATATATTAAAGAGTCACACATTTTGTAATATAATAGAATGCGCACTGGGAGAAAGTTAAAAATACAATATAGTTCAACAGTCACATATTTCCTACTATAGCAGTTTCTCATTAACACACATCAATAATTTCCAGTAGAACATACAGGAAGAAGCAAGATATTCAGCAGAACATGCAGGAAGAGTTTAGTAGAACATAATTAGCAGCATTCTAGGCAGGGGCCTAGATCTAGGGTATACTGTAGATACAGGGTGGTGGTGAGCTAACTTTTATTTGTTAGGGGATCCCTGCAACAGAGAACAGTTATGGCTTAACCTGGGGGTGACATGGGCAGAGCCAGTTTGTTGTGTATTGTGTTTTGAGAAGTCTTTTAAATTGGGAGGTAGAGGTTATGAAGGTTATGTGGTTTGGGAGTGTATTTCAGATTCTGGCAATAGAGCAGGCAAAGAGGGATTTGCCTGCCTCATTTCTGCATTTGATGACATTTATGTAGTTCTGATAAGTGGATCTTAAGGTTCTGGATGCGGTGTAGGGGTGAATAAGTTGATGAAGGGCAGGGTTATTTTCAGGGTGGTGGTAGAGCTTGTGAGCAATTGTGAGTTGATTGAGGAGGAGGAGTTGAGGGAACTCAAGCCAGTTCAGCTGCCTTAAGGGCCAAACAGTGATGAGACCTATAGTTGGCTTTGGTAGCAAACTTTGCAATCTTGTTGTAGCAAGATTCCATCTTGGTTAGTTCTGAGCTACGAAAGTTAGTTAGAATAGGGGAGGCATACATGAGGATGGATAGTAGATGGGTTCTTGCAATCATGGCTTTTGTATTTTTAGACATAAACTGTTTGTTCCTATAAAGGAGGCCAATTTTTTTGTTGACCTTCCTGATTGTTTGGGCAATATGTGTGTCATACTTCAGGTTATTATCGATTTCAACTCCTAATAGCTTTGTGTGAGTTGTTGGGGTGATTAGTGTATTATCTTTGGATTTTATATCAAAGTTACTGTATACAGGAGGAGACCTTCCAGGACTAAAGATAATAAGTTTGGTTTTCTTTGGATTAAGTATAAGTTTGATGTTGGTGAACCATTCTTCTGCTAGGGAAAAGTTATTTTGGGTGATGGTTTTTAGTTCCATCAAGGTGGGTGCGGCACATATAATAGTGGTATCATCTGCATATTGTACTATAGAGGCCAAAGGTGAGGATGTGGCTATCTGTTTAGTGACTAGTGAAAATAGCAAGGGGCCAAGGATGGACCCTTGAGGGATGCCTATGGCTACTGGTAGTAGGGGGGACAATTGTTTTTTCCATAGGACTGCCTGTTGCCGGTTTGATAAATAGTTAGAGAACCAGGGTATGTTAGAGAAGCTGATGTTCAGGGTAGTTAAGGTTTTTAGGAGCATACTATGGTTAACCATATTGAAGGCTTTGGATAAATCAAGGAATATAGAGGATATGAACAGACCTTTATTTCTTTGTAAATTCACAATGTTGGAAAATGAGAGCAGTGCTGTGGTGGTGCTATGGGAAGGCCTAAAGCCATGCTGGGATGTAGATAAGAGTTGTTTTTTTTGGAGGTAGTGCATGATCTGGGGCATGAACGACTCTCTCTAATATTTTTGATAAGGGTGATAGAATTGCTATAGGGCATTAGTTGGTAAGCTCAAATGATTGACCTCCTTTGAGCAAAGGTATAATATGCACTATTTTCCAGGAGTGGGGTACTTTACATTTGGTTATTGACCTGTTTATGAGGATGGACATGGGATAAGCTATAGCCTCTGCTGTAATCTGTAGAAAGTCGGCTGGGAGATGTTCTGCTGCTAATAGTTGTTGGTTTAAGCTTTTTGAGGAGCTTAGCTATTGTAGTAGTGGGGACTGGATTCAGGGAAAAGCTGCAGTTATTTAATGTATTAGAGGGAGTGGGGGTTACTGTTGCTGTGAAGTTGGAAGTAGTTTTTTGGGTATTTGCTAGGGCTTGGATTGTTTCAGTGAAGTATTTATTAAACTGGGTGGGGATGTCACTGTGGGTGTTTGGTAATATAGGTGAAGGGGTACTAGTTTTACCAGGGTGAAGAAGGCTGTTTAATGAGGCCCAGAATTTCTGAGGGTTGTTGGCGTGTTTTTCCTGCATGGATTTATAATAGTTAGTCTTGTCTAGCTTTATTAGTTTTTTGGCGTTGTTGCAGAGTTCTTGGTATTTCTGTCACTGGACAGTAGTTTTGTGCTTTTGAAAGTGTGACCAGGCTTTGTCTCATTTTTCATTAGGGACGTGGTATCTTTAGATAGCCATGGGGCATGGTTGGTATTGATTCTAGTGGTTCTGGGTGGTGCATAGGAATCTAGGATTTTTAGGAAGGTAGAGTTAAAGTACTCTACAGCTTCATCTAGTGATAGACGCTTTAGTGAGGACCAGTTACAACACTGTAGTGAGTAGATTAGGTCCTGGGCTCTTAAGTTTTTTTTTTGTTACGTACAGTTCTTAGTATTGATTGCTTTGTTTGGTGGGACCAGTGTCTAATTAAGTATGTAGGTTGATGGTCACTCAGACTGTCAGGGAGACAGCCTGATTGGTGGATGAGAGTGAGGTCAGATAGTAGAAGCCAGTCCAAGATGGATTGACGTTTGGTGGTTTTATCTGTTCTTCTAGGGGTGGAAATAATTTGGGTGTACTTATGGAGGTTAATGTAGGTAGAGAGATTGTGGCTGGTACATTCAGCCCAGTTGATGTTAAAGTCTCCTGAAAGTATTGTTTCTTGTGGAAGGGAAGATGACATCCAGCTAAGTAGATTTTCCAGTATACTGGTATTATTGCCTGGGAGGATATATCCTCATGCAATAATTATTTGTTTATTGGGGTTGAGTTTTAGTTTGGCTAAAATTAATTCTATGTCTTTGACTTCAGGGGAGTTGCATTCTAACTGTTCAAAGGAGAGGTGGCTTTGGTATATAATGGTTATGCCACCTCCTTTTTTACCTGGCCTGTCTTTATGTATAATATTGTAGCCAGGGGCAGTTATTGCATTATCATGATGTTCATGTTTAAGCCATGTTTCTGTTAGTACTACTATATCAGGCTTATACAGGGCTAGTAGGGCATGGAGGTCTTGGGTTTTGCTAAGAATACTCCTTATATTTATGTTTAAAAAGAGGAGAGATGAGACAGGTCTTAGATATAGAGGGTTAGTGTTTGTGTGGTTTGAATTGTTGCTGTTTTTGGGACCTGGATTTGGATGAATGTCACTGCAACATGAGAGAATTTGTTTTAGATTTAGATAGAGTTCATTCAGTTTGTGAGTAATTTGTCAGGCCTTCGTTGTTTAGTTTTGTAGCTGAGAATATTATATAGACAGGAGAAAGGTGTGGTGGAGGAGAGGTAACAAGATGATAGAGGAGAATGTTCAGCTTTAATCAGGTTTGTAGTGGAGTCAGTTTGCCATTGTGGTGGTGGGGTAAAGTGGAGGTATGTTTGGTATGAGGAGAAGATAGATAGGGGGAAGAGATAGAAGAGAGGGAAAATGTGAGACAGTGGTTGTAGCATTGTGGAGTACATGCATGAGGGCATTTTATATTGTTGTGGGTATGAGTGCCAGTAATGGTGGTTAGGGAAGGTAGGGTGGTGGGTGTAGTTTAGTATGTTAGAGTGGGGATGTTAGGTTTAATATGATTGGGTAATTGAGTTGTAGGAGTGGTTGTGGGTGTGATTTGTGATTATAAGAGTAATTGATATGGGAGTGGGTGAGAATGGGGGTAGGGTAGAGGAGCGAAATGAGCAGAGTGAATGGAGCAGGGCTACACTGTCCAAGAGAAGCAGGTAAAAAAAAACAATCAGGGAGAGTGCTTAGAGAAGTTGGAGAGGGACAGCTGTAGTTAAAAAAAACACTACATAGGTTTTAAGCTCAGGGAGTGTGAAATGATTGCTTTTGTCACTTTTAAGCTGCTTGCAGATTTGTATTCTAAACCTAGTAGTATAAGGTGTGACTTAAAGTAAAAGAGCCAGAAGGTTTGGTATAACCGGGCTTGTAATGTGGTTGACTCAGGTACAAAGGGGCAACTATGCTGATAGTACCTTTGCTATGATTTGAGCCCTAGCCTATGGAGGAAAGACAGGATGACCTCAGAGCATGGAGATGAGCCAGGGAGGTGGGAGTGAAGGATTAGAGGAGGAGGTTGGGGGAGAAAGAGCAGAGGGTTATGCAGTAGGAAGACTAAGTGTGTCCAGAGTGAAAGGAAGGTAGAGTAAGTGGAGAATCAGTGAACAATTGAAGGTGGGGGCTGCAGTGGAGGGAAAGGAGAAGAAATAGGCAACTGGGGGGGTATACAGGCAATGGAGCTTGTAGAGTTGGAGCTAGTTTGGTAGGCAAGTAGCAAAGTTAGGCTGGTCGCTTGAGATGGTGGGGGGTGCAACACGATGGGTTGCAGCTGACCAGGAGCCTCTTCAATAGTAGACAGAAATATGACTAAAAGACAGGGTTCAAAAACAACATTTGAATTCACACATACACTGTTCTTAAAGGTAACTGTTGCTGGGGAGGTATCCACTGATGAGCAGAGTTCAGAGAGGGAGAGTGTGGACTTCCTGGACTGGTAAATGGTTTTGCGTCTATGAGGCAAGGCTGGGTACCTGTAAAATAAAGGAAGAGATAATGGTTGAGGGCTAGGTATGTGAGACCCTTATTAGCTAGAATAGGATAGTGCAGAGGAGAAGGAGAGGTATAGAGAAGATTGATAGGAGACACTGTAAGACTGTTGTAACTCGTAGGGGGAAGTAGTAGTAAAGCTGAGGAACAATGACTATGAAGGAGTTAGGGGAGAGACAGGGAGGAGGAAGGAGTTAGGGGAGAGATAAGGGGGAGGTTGGAGAGACAGTTCCTGTTTCCACAATACAGTTAGAGGCAATAAACAGCTATAGGCAGAAAGCAGCCTAAAAAAACTATAAATGCGACAGCTTCAGTTAGTACTGAGGGGCTTGGTTACCACAGAGCTTTTGTAACACAGTTATTTTAAATATTGTACAGCTATGCTTATAACAGTTCCTGTTTCCACAATGCAGCTAGAGTCAAACAACTGCTTGGTATAAAATAAAACAGCTTTTGTCTTACAGTAGGGCATAAACCCTTGGTGAATATGGACACTCCTCCACCTTTAGTGTTTCGGTCTTGGTTTTGTGGCCGAAAAGTGTGGTAAGAGTTGTAGCCTGGTATTGCAGGGGTGATCTCTGGAGCCTTGAACCAGGTCTCAGTTACTGCACAGATATTGATGTTCTCCATTTTTAGGAGTGCCTCGAGAGAGTGCATTTTGAGGTTTAGACTTCTAGCATTGAGTAGCATTAGCTTCAGAGTTTACATGCTTGTATCTGTTACGGTGGTGGTTTTATCCTTTGAACCTTGCCTAAAAAAGGCACTATAGGGGTTGCAAGAGCATTAGCCAGTAACCTGAATCCCAGGGTTGACAGGTGCAGACCATCTCTGGCAAAGCATCGTGGTTTGTCGATCATGTCTTCCCAGGCAGACAGATACTGGATCCCCTTTGAATGACACCAGAAGCTTAGCCAATTGTTGAAGTAAATCATTTTGTCCTTATACTGTGGTATCATTCTGGGTGAAGGCAGGATGCTACTCAGAGCTAGGGTCATACCTGCCTGGGCCACATGATCCAAGAGCTTTTCCATGTCTCTTTTCACATAGTCCAGGGAGGTACGTCTCAAGTCATTCACTCCAGCATGGACAATGACAGAGATGTATTTGTGTTTGTTGTGGAGTGACTTGAGTGCATGCATTATGTGGCGGATCCTGGCACCCGACAGGCAGCTGACTGTAATTTTCTCCTTGTTCAGCCTGGTGGAGTGGGACATCAGTGTGCCTGACTATAGAGTCACCTATGACTAAAGTGTTGCATACATTGTCTTGCCTTAGGGGCTGTTGTATGGTGGCACACTGGTGTTGTGAGCTATGTGTCACTTTGGTTGTGGCTGGTATTTGTTTGCGTTTCAGCTTCGGAGGTCCTTGTTGCTTGGGCAGGTTAATGTTAAGGGGTTCCGCATATGTGGGTTTAGTGTTGCTATGTGTGGGTGTTGATGGTGTGGGTTTTGAAGGGCTATGTGTTGCTTGAGGTGTAGTGCAGATGTTAACCTTCTCCTCTTGACTGTCTAGCACAGTCTTGGCTGGAGAGAGCTTTGCTTCCAGTTTGGCTATGTAAGTGCATCCCTTGCAGGTTGTAGTGTTGGGTGATAGGAGGAGAGGATTGTCTGTGTACATGAAGCAGTTGCCGCATTGCCCCAGTATGCCCAGATTCACCAGGTGGACAGGAGAAATCACCGGAAGCTGACCCTTGGACATGCCTGTTTAGGTGCTTTTTTTGTAAAGTTTAAGAGCTGTTTTCCCTTACCTTTGCAAGGTACTTTGCAATTATAGGCTGTTTAGTGCCCACGATTAATTTCTCCTTATTGACAAGGAGAATTGAGTGCTTGTATCAGTTTCAGGCTTCCTAGTGCTTTCCAGCAGGTTCTAGAGCAAGTGCTAGTCACAGGGGTTCAGATTTTAGTGCTACTACTGAGAAACCAGCTAGTTCTAAGGGAAAATTTGAAGAGCAGACTTTCTGGCACCTGGAATAGTTTAACTGTAGCCTTGCAGTGCTGCATGATGCAAAAATGTACAAACACACACATTTTTAAGCCAAGAAGTTGAAAGGGATAGAAATCAGCCCAAAAAGGCTAATAAAATTACAATTTCAGAGCTGGAAACCACTCCTATAGCATTAGATAGGCAGTACAATGCTCACCACTCCCACTGGTAAGCAGTAGGACTTCCCTCTACCACAGCAAGGTCTGGATAACTCTGAACACACAAAATAAAGTCCTGAGACAAGCAAAGCCCGATATGGACTGGCTAGGAAAGGTGGGAAACAAGCAAACAAGATAGTATTTTTTTTTGTTAAAACAGGCTAAACAATGCAATAATACAGTAAATAAACACAGAAAAGGCTAACACACTTGAACACGTGTGTTTGCACATTTTTCGCATCGTACACACATTTTGGTTAATGTCCTTCTGCATTGTGTGCTACTTTCTTAAACTTTAAGGTTAGCACCATCTTGGTGAAGTGATGCATGCACTTGGGGACTAACGTTACTGCAAGAAATGTGCTCTGCATAATTGTTTATACATGACAGTGTGTATTTGTTTTTTCATATTTGTTCATTTTAGACAACAGTGATGTATTTTACTTTTTCTACATGTATTGTTTTGTAAGACTCTCAAATTAACACCATACTTACAGATAATAATTGGACATTGTTATGCATTTCATAAAAGAGAATTATAGCATAAGTACACAAGTTTTTGTCAATATGAATCTGGAATGTAAAAAAAAATTAAAAGCAAAGATTAAATGCTGTATGTCCCCACAGCCTTCACATTTTAGTTCTGATACAGGTCAGGGAAGGCTAAAAAATACATGTCTAGATATGTACCCATTACAGTTTCTTGGCTTTCCAGAAAATCATGAAATGCATACATGTTCAAATGAATGCATTTATTATGCAGTAGAGAAGGGAAAAATCTAAAGATTTTAGTAGCAAAGTTAAACTGTTGAGGAAACTGAGATTTTCATTTGTAATATCAAAGAAACCATCAAATCAATAGGACCCATTTTGATTTTAGAAAGCTGTCAGCGAACAGCAGGAAGCCCATTAAAAATATGTTGTCAGAATGAAGCAAGCATAGATCTTTTATGGTCAGCAGCTGAGCAAATGCCACAGGTGAAATGCTTTAAAACAGATACATCTTTTCTAATGCTTTGAGAGATGTATAGCTTATGGTTCTCACACTGGATTACATTCACTGAGAACAAAGTACTGGAACCCCGGGCTCTAGATTATAAAGGAATGAATTGTCTCAGTTATAAGCTGCATTGCTCACACCAACACAGTCAAGCACTGACAGCAATGAGGAATCATATAACCTTGTCTCCCTTAGGAAAGACAGGGAACAGCAAGAGCATAAAGTTACACAACTCCTGGCTGTTCTGCACTTTGTGCCCTTTCATTTATTGGCAGATCTGAAAAGTGATGGAGAGAATAAGTGCTATGCTGCAAAGAAGTTTGAATGGCAAGGTCTTTTAGAAGGTTTTTACCAGTGAAGGAGTATAGAAAACCTATTATATTATCTTATAGCATGGATGCAGACATTTTTTTTTAGATCCTTTATACGCTGATATTGGCTATTAGATGGCCTGACATGATGATGCAGTCTACATAAGCTACTAATAATTGCTAAGTAAATAAATTAGTTACATAGTGATCAGTTTCAAAACTAATGATTATAACTTACTGACGTGTTAGTCTACTGATCACTGCAAAACATTTGACCTTATACATAATGATAAACAGATTTATTTTTGGTCTGCATTATTAATTATTCTAATTTTATTCAATCCACCTTGTGAAAGAAGAAGTAGGATGGCAAAATAAGATGAATGTAGGGGATTGTCATGATGTCTAAGATGTTTACCTCAGAGACACAAGGTACGGGGTTTGATTCTCACTTTTGAAGGGGAATTGGCTAGGCATAAAATGACCTGCATGAACAGCTAGCCTAGAGCTTAAAATGTTTAAGTTTGTTGACAAGCTTCTTATTTGTTCCAGTATTCCCTAAACCCAGGGAGAGCAGCATGCAGACAAACTTGGAACAGAGGCAACATCTGACAGCAGAGTATGAAAAAATATGAAACAATACTAAAATTACAACCCCCTTATCCATAGTGATGGAAGCAGGCTGAGAACAATAAATAAAACAGTAATCTTTGTTACTTGTGAACGTAAGAAGAGCAATGTTGATACACATTTTTTTTAAAGATACCCTAATTAGGGACAACATACAGAAGTGGCTGGGTGTTAGCTTTAAATTGTCAACATGCTTGAAACTATCCCAGGGCTTAAAGATGCATGAAATGAAACAGGCAAGAGAAATGAGAAAAAAGTCTATTTCTCTGTGGGTATGGAACATCTGGAAAAAGACACCAGAATTATGGCCTAAAATCTATTATGTTAGCAGATGCCTGAGAATACTGATTGAAAAAAGAGACTTACTGAATTCCATTGATGGCTACTAACTCATGGGAAGAGAACATCTCTTTGGAAATTTTAGATTGTGATTGAAAGGGATCAGCAGACCAGCTCCCTCTTCCATTTATCAAAATGAAAATAAATAACTAAATGTAAATAACCATCTCACTGTTTAGTAGCAGTGCTGTTGCAAGACTTAAATATGTGCATAATGCAGAACAAGAGAATGCTGTTTTCAACAGCAAAAGGTCAACCTTGTAGAAAAAACATAAACTTAACATCTAAATGAACACAATAACTTTACCACTATAGAGAGCCATAACAGCTAAAAGGGTTGTTAGAAAACATATAAAGAAACAACAGGAAGATTTTAAAAGCACAGCATCTTGGTTTAGCAGGAGTAACAGAAACGAAAATAAAATGGAAGCAGATAAAAGATGTGACGCCATGTCAATCAACCAGCCAATAAATAAATACATAAAAAATAAGTTGTGTAGTTAGAGTAACGCTTTAATAAGCTAAATTACAATCTATAACTTGAAACACTTTCAGATTAAGGATAGTCCTATAACACGGTAGGCAGGAGGGAACAGAAAGACTTCAAATGCCAGAAAGAGTTCAAATGCCAAGTACCATTTCTGGTGGGTGAAGTACCATTTCTGGTGGGTGGAGTATGGGGCAGAACTGAGAAAAATATGCAAGTGGAAGTGAATAAAATCATAAATAAAATTAGATTCATAACATAATATGTTAAAAGGTATAAAACTGCAACTAGAATTTAGGAATAGAAAGTGAAATAAGGGAAAACATGAGAAAAATACCTATGAGAAGTAGTGCAAGATTATGCTGAAAGACCGGTACAAAAGAAAGTCATAATTCGAGGAAAAAAGTGTTAATTTTCAGAGAATTTTGTTCAGAGTTGGAAGTATTCATTTTAGTAAAGGCATTGCTAGTTGCAAAATTATACTGGAGGAGACAAAGGAAGGCTCAAAAATATTTTTTGGTTGTGAAGAGTAAATATTTAAAAGCCCATGTACATAACAATTTACCTTAGTTATGCGCTTTGTGAATTTTAATCTGGAAGCTGTTAAATTACACTAGACAGACAAATGTATAAAGTAAATTTATTTTATGTTGAAATTAGACCTCTGCTGTACTGTTTTTTTGTTTTTTGTTTTTTGCTTTAAATAGAAATCAGAATATTCCAGGGAAGTAAATAGTGTGGGAAGAAATAGCCAGGTAATTGTTATGGCTAGGCTTGTGTAGGCCCTAGGGCTGATAGCCTAGTACCAACCTATGAACCAATGAACCTGGACACCGATTGCAATTAGTAGATCCTTTCCAGACTGACAAAAATATTCCCAGAGAAAAATTCCCCCCTTTCTGTTGACCATATTAAAGAGTAGGATTGATTCTCCTAATCACTATATATTTCTCCCATTGTATTTGTCATATATTATCCCCCATTCTCTGTTTCTTTGCATATTGTGTCTGCTGTAGTGACATGTTAGAGATGACTGTTCTCAGATACAATATTTTGCTTGTGCACTATGCAAACTAAGAATTGCACTAAAATTATTCTTACACTTTATTTATCTATTGACTCAGCATAATATTACCACATATTTCTTAACAAATACCTTCATCATGAGAAATAAGTCTAATTATCTTTCTTATTCAGAAAGTATTAAACTTTAACTTAAAACTCATCAAGACCTAGGAAATAATGATTAGCACATATTTTATATACATCATTTCTCCTAACATTTCCATTTAAACATTTCTAATGATATTTTTGGTTTAGGAATGATTACATATACCGTATGTTATACTACTGAATCACATAAAATAGAGGACATCAGAAGCTGAAACATATAGATTCAGATGCATTTTCCAAGTTTGACTGCAATGCTGCCTAAGGCATGTTACATGTTGAAAAGCATAAAATATCTTTTCATTTTTCTTAAACATCTGCATAGAATTCTTTTGTTATCAGCATTTTTGTTCACTACAACTGTTTTTAAGACCTAATTATGTTAATGCAAAAATGCACATAATGCCTTTGTATCTATATCATAATAATCGCAATTCTCAAGCACCTTATTTTACAATGTTTTATTTTGCTTAGAACTGACTTGTTGCACACAAAATATGTTTGAATATTTACATTAATATATCACAGTACTGTGAAATATTATTTAGTAAACTATCAGTCCAGTGCTGTAAATTTTTCATGTTGAGCTAACCATCTGGTATCACTCCTCTGCCCAGATTCCGTTCCTGAGACTTTCTTTCTACTTTGGATCAGAAGATTCAGTTGGCAAGCAATGGCAATCTTGAACTGTGCAACTGAGACTACTTCTATTAATCTACCTTCTTTATGTTATCCTACTGTGAGCTAGCTGATTGTAGGTATAGTGTTTTATCTCTAGATCTAGGGGTGTCACTGCCCCCCTTTCCACAGCCCTCATTAGGCCAATCATTGAATATAATTCTCCCTTTGACATGTATTTGATCAGGCACATGCAACAACTGGAACATCGATAGAGATACCTTACTAAAAGGATACAAGGCCTAAACAACATGTCTTACATGGACTGACTCAAGGTCCTGTCACTATGTTCCTTATACTACAGTCTGCAAGGGGTGACCTGTGTCTTGCATACAAGCCATCCGCCAACCCATTACTGATGGACTTATTGCACATCAGCAAGTCAAGTAGCATCAGAAATACTTAATCTAGGGTGCTAAACCTCTTCTGCAGAATCAACAGAGTGGTTTGGAGGGACTGGTATATCTGCTGTTGCTATGGAACAGAATCCCCATCAATATAATACAAAGTTCATCCCTGTCCATATACAAGTGCAACTTACATCTATGGATGGGAAACAGACAATTTAATCCAGGACTCCTTGCTGTACTCCTAATAAGCAGAGATAGCTCTTAAATGCTTTGTCATATGCATGGGGATCCCCTCAAATTATCTGTGGTATAATTCCAGTTATTCTCATTGAGGGTAATATCTAATTATCAACAACAGAATGGGTAAGACCAATCTATATGCAAATGGGATAGGTGATTTTGAACACAAAAAGGGAAACTGACTGGCATAAAATGGTCAGCAAAAGCAGCTAGCCTAGTATGTACCTATACAAGCCTATACCTATTATGAGATGTCATGCTTACACCATTTACTAAGTTAGTTCTGTG
Source organism: Protopterus annectens (assembly GCF_019279795.1). Lineage (NCBI taxonomy): Eukaryota > Metazoa > Chordata > Ceratodontiformes > Protopteridae > Protopterus > Protopterus annectens. The sequence continues at coordinate 974,391,995 of NC_056731.1, forward strand.
AAACCTATTCTTTCCTGGTATGTTAATGCAGTATTCTTGGGTAACACCTTCAGCCTCCTCCAGAAAAAGGCAATTAGCAAAAGCATTATATCATTTAGGCAGCTTATCTCCATCAATCTAGTATGGGTATTGGTGAACTCAAGGATAAGGACATTGCATGTAGACATAATAGCTCTTAGTTTATTAAATTCATTTGTAAGCAGTTCGTTACCACAACCACACCTCTCAAATAGTGTTGGACATTTGAGTGAATAATATAGTTGTCAAATGACAGCAAGGTATTCTTAATGACAAGTAAGATAATTGAAACTGATTCATATTGAGGATAAGAAATGTTAAATATGGCATGTTATGAGAAGGGAAAGCAGTAAAGTGCTCCTAAGTTGAGGTAGGTCATTTATTAATTTAGCATTAAGTTTGAAATACTTGTGAGTGGTAGGTAATCACTGCTGGTGTGTTATATTAGTGTGCATTGGTAGTGATTCATTTATGTTAGGAAATGTCTCCCTTTTTCATGTGTGTGTGATCCATGAGTTGCTTTGTATAAGTAAGAAGGTGTGTTGGGAACCTTGCCTCCCACATCAAAGGGTACAGGCAGGCTTGCCTCCTGAAAAAAAACACTTCTAGTGTAGTTTTATTACATTTTACTGTAGCGCTTATGCTTTTAATTTTGTGAGAGCTGAACTGATTTTAGCTCAATATAGATGGAGTGCAGCAATGTTACTTCATGCTATGTGCATTCAAGGAAAGAATAGTTTCATGGTTTGTCTTATAATCCTCACAAAATATGAAAAAATGCACCCCTATCTGAAGTCTGAGATGTAATACTACTATTCTTGAAACTTTGAAAATATCAATGTGAAAAAAACAATAAATTATAGAAAATCACTGTTGCACCCTTAAAGCAGTTTTGCATATGAGAGTCACACTGCTGCACCCTTTTGCTACTTTTATGTAGCCTTGCAGATTTTTGCACCTCAGAGTAGGTGCATTCTACAAGACCCCTTAGTTTCAGAAATAGTATATCCTCTCTCTATTCACAATTACATCCTCAGTGTTCTAAAAATAGCAATTAAACTGCCAAACTTTCAATAGGAAGATGAGAAAAACAGTTAGATCACTTCCCTTTACAAAACGTTAAATAACACCATAAAGTAGACCACTTTTTAATTTACTTTATTACTGTTTCTAACAAAACCCAATCTCATATAGTGAATGTATGCATACCAAGCTTAACTGTATTAAGGACAGAGTACTTAAATAATGGAAGATGAGAATTATAATCATTACTGGAAGTGGAAATACACATATTTCTCAAAATAATCCCCAGGATTCATGAAGCTCGGCGCAAGGCCGGTGTTAGGCTTGCGCTGACCGTGCAGCATGTAGATGGCGCAGTAGCGCCATATGCATATTAATGAAGGCACGCTGCCGCCAAAGCCACGTGCATAGGAAATGAGCGTGAGTGCATGGGGCGTGTCGAAGTGCAGCAGGGAGGCATGGAAATGTCAGCTGTTGACGTGCAACCTAAAATGCTGAATATTAGTCTACCTGCAATAGTAATCACACCTGTAAGTGTCCGTGGATACGGAAATGTATGCAAAGAATGCAAGACAGTTTTTGCGAACACAAGAAGCAAACACAAATGCACGTTAGCGAATATCGAGTCTCCATTCCTCGAACAAATGACAATAAAAACCGTGTGCCCGTAGCCCAATGCAGTGTACATCGTTATACCAAGTGGAAGTGAAATGCATCATGTTAGCGTGCCAATAATAGCTACATCTAGCGCAATGGTCAGGGTTACCACCTGTCTCACATTGTGAGGGATAGTACACAACTGGGCAGTTGTGTCCATACCAAAACCATTCTAAGTGTAAAATATCCTGCGACCGTATGTCATAAGTATGTCCCACATCGCATGTAATAGTAATGTACAATAGTAATATCTGTATGTAACATACCACGTTACAAGAAATAGAATAAGCAAGTATACGAAACAGACGGGGTATATAAACTGCTACAACAATAAGCCATCATGTAGACATAAAACAAAAGTAGTATCCGTAGGACGACCGTGGGTATGTGTCATCCTGTAAAATCCGATTTGTGTCCGGAAAATATCTCATGCTGGCAATATGAAAATGTGGTAACCCTACCAATGGTCAGAGCAGTTGGACAGAAATCCACCCATATGCGGTCCAAGCCGTTTATGTCAGGATGTACAAAAGTTGAACGGGTATTACCCGGGTGTACCTACCATGTCATAAAAGATAAGTACTGGCGTGTATATATGTGCATGATGTACAGCATGTGGAATGTAAAAAATGCCAGGGTAGTCCTCACACCCATATAGGTACCGGACATATGTAGTGTATGCAAATGTGTTCCCTTGACTGTGCCATGGGTCATCAACCAAAGAAGGGACGGATGGAGTGTCTGGAATATGTGTGTGGGGGTGATGGGTAATGTTATAATCCACAAAGGCAAGACTGTGTTGGATGCACAATAGGTGAACTGGAGGTGTATGAGGGAGCAGCGTGTGAATCAGAAAGAAACATATAGAACAAGCAAACATGTCTGCAATACAACCTGACAGGCCATACTATAGAACACAATCACACAAACATGTGAATATTAAAATGTGCGATACACATGTACAGAAACGTCACCGGCACACACCCACAGAATGCTCTGGATGGAAATGGGCCATCCAAATTTAACACACCTGGATGCATAATTGAATACCCATCATCCTCTCTACAGCACACAACCTGCCCCCATCCCTGAACGGCCACCAAATCCAGCCATATTTGGGCGACTAGCTTGGCGCAGCCATAGCTACACATACTGACCACTACTCATATGTAGTAGGCAGTGTCAGGATTGCAAAGTATGTATCCCTTGCATGTAAAACTATTTTCAGAAATCCAAAAGAATGGACGGTCATTTCCTTGTTCAATTTTTGGATATCCCTCAAGGGATACGTATCCTATGTAAAAAGCAGACCTGGTATCACAACACACTGTCCACTCCTGTAGACATCTGGACAGAAGTTGTATGTGCAGTAGTGGTTTACGAAACTGTTCAGCCTCTAGATGGTCATGCCGAACCTACTACCCAGGATCAAACACCTGCCTGTGATGCACGTCTCCCCACAAGAATTATCGAGAGAATATATTGTACACAGTCGCATAGTGGCACTAGGAAATAGAGTGATTAAAGCGCTGACATAAGCAGAGTACCACCTGACCCACTGTGTGAGGGACAGTCACTGTTGGGTACGTGTGTTCTGACCAAGAATGATACAATGGCAAATGTCCTGTGATTGTAGGAAATAACTATGTACCCTCATGCAACAGTTGCCTAAAACAGTTATTTCTGGATGTACAATACATAAATCGGACAAGAAACAGAATAAGCAACTAAAGTGCTACAGGAATAGGCTCTCATCTAGGAAAATAATGAATGTTCTACACCCTGTACTGACCGTGGGTATGTGTTGGCCTAAACAATCTGGTGTGTCCAGAATATAGTCCATACTGGACATATGTAAATGTGGCAACCCTACCAATGGTCATAGCATTCGCACAATAACTGGCCAGCCTCTGAATCACCCACAAAACCAGTGACCTTTGGAGGAAAGGTGTTGAATGACACTTGAATGACCAATCACAGTAATTAAGAGTAATAGATGCATTTAACTGCAGAAAACCAGTATTAATACATATGGCTCTGAATCTGCTAACACGTTTCAAGTTAATAGTACTAATATTGTAGAAGTGTCCGTGATTGTCCCTGATTTGTCATTGCCTTGTCCCTGTCACTATTACAGAGGTCCATACACATATGTACACCAACCAACTGTCACATATGTAGACAGTACTATTGCATACCTGTAGTGAAGTCATAAGTGATGTCCAGAATAATATTCATTGTATATATGACTGAAATAGTCAAATGTGAATGGAAACACCAGTGGAAACACACCCCCACCCTGTATTATGTAGTGGAATCACCCCCTCCACATTATATTATGTAGTGCCAATATAATAATCTGGTCAGAGGTAGCCAAACCCCTGCATCTGTAAACACAGGTAGAATGTTAAAATCGGGACCAACTCCGTCCATGTGCTAAGTCTGACATTAGAACAGGGTCAGGGAAGTTCCGGTCACCAGTCGGACAAGCCTAAACCTGGATCACCACATGAACACCCTGACAATCAAACACACATATGTGCCAGGACTATAAGCTTTGGAGTTCTGACTATCCTTGGAGTGAGAAATATGCAGCATGGGTCCAGAGCAGTAGGGAATAGGGAATGTCGTATGTGTAGTACCGCAGTTATCCCAGCAGGAGAATGGATGCCTGCTGTGTAAGTGAAATGGTGAGGCATATGTTAGGTTAGCTATGAACCATGGGTATACATATAAATGAAGCAGAACACCAATAGTGTAGTGGTTAGAGCATCGGCCTAACGTAAATGCATTCCCGGTTCAAATACGACTATAGCACATATCACTTTCTTGTGTAATGAATGCCTCTCTGCTGTAAAGCTAACATTTAAACACGTAAAGGTGAACGTGTGTTTCACATGGGGACGTTAACCGGATTCCATCAATCAAAGTGGAACTGTCATAATGAATAAGGCACACCTAAGCACAAAGAAGTGGCAGTAAACATATGTAACTCACAATAAAGATATGCAAGTGCGCCTGCGCATGTGTAAGCAGCTCCCAGCATAATAAATGTATGTTGTTTTGTTCAGATGTAACTTATATATGTATATATAGCTATATAGATGTGTGTATAGATATATATCCACAGACATAAAATAAAGAAATGCATGAAAAGAAATAACAATTATATATATATATATATATATATATATATATATATATATATATATAAATATATATAAATATATATAGAATGAACACCGAAAGGAGAAAGCATACACATGGGTTGTGAAGGGAATCTAGGGCAACTAAGGTATTATACAGTGCTTGCAGTTTATGTCAGATAAAGCTGCCCAGGAGTGAGCAGAGCACCACTATTCACACCGGAGGCAGGGTTATACCAGTGGGCATAATATCGTTGAACTGCTACATCAACATTACACACAGACAGAATGTATTTCATGTTGTGACCACCCACACATGTAACCCACAGATGACCATAATCCATAACACCAGGAAAGGCACATATGTGTAAATAATACACGAGGCAGTCAAAATGTGTGTAGGGCCTCTAACGGTCTGGAGAGGGCAATGTGTAAAGGTGTGTCATGGCTGAGATATCATGTGGATAATGGTTGTTACGTGTGGAAACTCAACATGGGTGGTTTGGAGGAACTATGGCTATGCCATTATGGATACACATGTGCCAGGGTTGGTTGCACCGGTTCCAATGGAGTGGCCCGTGTAGGTCAGCTAGTACGTAGAAGCGATTCTCAGCTAGAGTGTCTTCTGCATGGAGACATGCGTGAATGGGCATACCATTGTTGAAGGTTGTGCGTCAGGGCTGGCAACTATGCACATAAAAGTTTATCAGTCAATCAGTAGCGGACCGGAGTTCCGCAGTGGCAACCCCTAACTGGGAAAAGCTGAAAGACACAGCAATATGCAGACATCAATATGTTGACGTACATTCTCTGTAACACATGAACTCCATTTATTAACATAAATAATATGAATGTGCACAGACACAAATACAGTAGCAGGTATACTAGGCTATGTAGACGAGAAATAGGTCAAATGACACTGTATCACAACACACTTATCAGAAGTATTCATTACTTGAACAAAGTGCGACATCTGTCCGTTGTATAACGTGCTATATACTGATTACAAGTTAACTAGTATGAAGTGTCGGTGTCATAATGACTAAGGCAATAGTATGCTGTTGAAGCAGAGATAAAATCCAATACATGTGTAAGTGTGTTTCTACGGGAAATGTATTGGTCAACGGACACACAGATGTATATATATATATATATATATATATATATATATATATATATATATATATATATACACACACACATATGCATACATGCATGCACACACACACACACACACACACACACACACACACACATATACAAATATATATATATATATATATATATATATATATATATATATATATATACACACACACATACAACATTTATTGATATATACACATATACACAAAATAAATATATATATGTCATTTTAGATATACACATGTACATAACTAGTTTACTGTACAGCAAGCAATTATGGGTAACATATGTTCAGACTGGGCATATGTTAATGGGAGGTCCAATAAACAAATGGTTACTCCCACACCGCTTAGCTAGGCCGATGAGACATACAGACACACAATAATGGTAACTACACCACTGCTTTCCAAACCACCAGCAGGAAAGTACTAGTGGGAGAGATCTGCAAGGTCTACACTTTAAACATGGATAACGGGGTCCCTTGCGGGACACCAAAAATTCACTATACAAGCAGCCTATGGTCATTGAGGTGAGCAGGATGTAGCTGTACACGGAACAGTAGGTTGTGCAAGTGTGATAACACATGGGTTGACAAGAAGTATGACATGTGTCCCGAGACGGGGAGAGTGGGCAGTGTGTAGGGGTGTGTTCATACACCAGCTGCGCTCACAGTAAGTATGAGTCATGAGTGCTGTAGAGGGGTGAAACCACAAGCGACCAGCAAATTATGATAGTAAACACCACGAGCATTAGCAAAGTATTCCTTTTATTAGTAAATTCCCCAGTTTGGCTGCTGTAGAGGGGTGTCAGGTAGTTGAATCATAGGTTAGCAATAATGGGCCTAAGTGTGCAGCTGTCGTTTGGCAGAGATGTAGTAGGCACGCTCAGTGGAAGTAATTAATATTCCTGTGTGGGCATTGCTGATGCTCCTAACTCCCAAACATGAAGAGCATATCTACTGGATAGTCCGTAAGTCATTTGGGGAATACATAGGGATTATATCAGTGCCCTGTACCCAATGATCATGGACATCCGTGATTACGAATCAGAATTCAACACAGTCCTAACTAAACCCCGCCAGAACTAGTGATATTAGGTCAACAGATGGTAGAATAGATGTAATGCTTAACAGCATATCTCTCTCTCTCTATATATATATATATATATATCTATATATATATATATATATATATATATATATATATATATATATATATATATATATATATATATATATATATAGATATATATACACATACATATATATCCATACATGTACAGACACAGAAATATAAATATAATATTATATATATTACTGGGAGGTCCAAGAAACAAACATTGCCTTCCCACACCACCCAGCTAGGCCGGTCAGACATACAGACACACAATAAAGGTGAATACACTGCTGCTTTCAAAAACACTGGCAGGAAAGTACCAGTGTGAGAGATCTGCAAGGTCTACACTTTAAACATGGATAACGGGGTCCCTTGCGGGACACCAGTAATTCACTTTACATATGAACCCATGGTAATCGATGGGAGCAGGATGTAGCTGTACACGGAACAGTAGGTTGTGCAAGTCTGATAACACATGGTTTGACAGAATGTACGACGTGTGTCCCGAGATGGGGAGTGTGTGCAGTGTGTAGGGGTGTGTTCATACCCCAGCTGCGCTCACAGTAAGTATGAGTCATGAGTGCTGTAGAGGGGTGTCAAGTATGGGAATCATGGGTATGCCATAATGGGCATAAGTGTGCAGGTGTTGGTTGGCAGAGATGTATTAGGCATGCCTCGTGGAAGTAATTAATATTCTTATGTGGGCATAGCAGATGCCTATACCTATCACACCTGAAAAGCACATCTAGTGGATAGTCCGTAAACCATTGTGGGAACACATAAGGACTATAACAGTGCCTTGTACCCGATTAGCATGGACATCCATAATTATGAATCAGAATGTAACACAGTCCTAACTAAACACTTCCAGAACTAGTACATTTAGGTGGACAGGTGGCGGAATACACGCAATGATTAATGAATACATGTATGAGTCATGTACAGCATGTACCTCAACAAATGTGAATGAATACATATGCCCTGTGACTGTCAATGTGTCAGGTTAATAGAACCAATCATCCAAATGTGTCCCTCAGGGTGTTATGCAGTGTCCCTGATACAAGTGTTCATTCTCCACCATTCGTATGTGAGGTCTGCTAGTGACGGAAAGCGCATATTCCGCCGACCACCATAGGTAGATGATAGCATAATAGTGTGGGGTTACCACCTGTCTGCCTTTGTGAGGGACACTCTATTCTGGGCAGTTGTGTCCTGCAAAATGAATGTTATGGCTCATGGCCTCTGATATCGGGAAAAGAGTTCATATAGTGTGTGTAGTGGTGTCATAAAATGATATTGTTGTATCTGAAACAGGTACATGTTATAGGAAATAGTATTAGCAACTATAATGCTACAAGAATAACCTTAACATATGCAAACCGGTGAAGTAGTCAGTATACTACTGGCTGTGGGTATGTGTTGCCTTGCCAAATGTGACAGCTTTACATATAGGTCCTATAAGGCTGCCACCTTTCCAAATGGCCAAAGTGGGAGCTGCTCTGTAGAAATGTCAGATGTACCAGGTCAGAACATACCTACAGCCATGCATAGTACAGACATATACATAGTCGCACAAATCAAAGCCTAGACTAGCAGCAGTCAGGTTGCTTATGCTACTTCACATAACATATCGACGTGTCATCTATACAATAACAATCACATGCAACTATTACAGACACCTAGAATATAATATTGTCCTGTAATCGGGACATTAGCTATGGCTAGAGTATTGTTGCATGACACATATGCCTAATGAGGGGCTGTCCCATGCAAAGTGGGAAAGGTGTTACGCCTAGAATGTGGACAATCTAAAAGGTGGAAATCCTACAATAGGTATGCGGTAGCATGACCCGGCCGAGAGATGCATTTCCCAAAACACATTCACATGTCAGCATTGCAGAGTATCGGTTCCCATGTATCAGACAGATGGGAGCAGATTGTATGAGGAAGACGCATATCATATGATGACTTCACTGGACAGGCCGCCGAGTCCGTACAGTCGAACGTCTGCCATCGCCTAATGTTTAGACATACCCGATACTGTAATTATGTAGTCCGATGTAATAGGCATCACAAGGGATTGCGCCCACCCCACGTAAGTGACAAATGGAAGCACCAATAACGGTGAACGTGCAATTGAGTGAGTGAATGGGTGTACGCGTGTTTGTCTACCAGTATGCGAGTATTGCACTGTTAAAGAAATGTGTAGTCTAAACAAGTATAAGGAGCTGTAACCAGAGGTCAGCAGTGCTTAACAATGCGCAAACCCATGCACAACTGCTCCTACCGGCTGGAATGTGCCTTGCTCACTACGTATCCAAAGGTGTCATTCTGGATGAAAACAAGGAACCGTCCTTTGCACATGTTGGTAGCAAAAGCCTGTGCACACAGCTCATGTGAATTGCCAAGACAGTACCACACACATACCATACATCACAGTCATCCAACAGTATAGCAAGGTACTTGCAGATATGTCCAGACCACTGGTGTTTGTAGACCTGGCCATTCTGTATTTCAGTGTGTGAGCATGCCCAGTATGACTGTTACACCTGTTGTCAACTGACATTACCGTCATACCGTCATGTGTTTGAGCATGCCCAGTATGGTCAACTGGATCGCATGTGTCACATGTCCATATAGTCAGCACTGTGGTGCTGACCCCTGCGTTGTACACTGAGAGGTGGCATGCTGTATATGCAGGGTAGCTAACGGTCATGTGGCATTGACTGTTGCTACATTTCTGCAAAGTGTGGGGGGGGCATTCAACTGCATCCACAGTCCTACACAGCACCGGGGGTGGTGCACCTGACACTGACATGTGTACGTTGGAAGGGGGGCACAGCTGACAGTTGTACACATTTGCAACTACTGTACTGGTATCCCAGGTACTCCAATTCAGTGTGTGTACCCACCTAAATTGCTGGATGGAGGCATACCAGTGTACGTCAGATCCTAGCTTGAATTACCAGCATAGTGGTTTCAGACGTCCTAGCCTTCACAACCTGCATCCAACTGCCTGGCCTGCTGTAGTCTGTGTGTGTGTTTGTGGGGGTTGGGGTCATCCATTGGGCATCTCCAGAGGCCATTGTATAGCATTTCCCTGTAGTGGTCTACACCTGTCCAGCTGTATGAGACTTGTGTGGGCTGTATGGACAGACATGATGTTCAGCCCTTAACCTGCAGTGGGTTAGGACACCCTGTGTGCTACTGGCTACTATTGTGACCCCAGTTTGTGTTACAGATGTCATGGTGCCACTATGGACGTGTACTGTCTGCTGCCCTAACAGTCAGCCACCAAATTCCCTTGTATGCTCACATCCATACCATAGCTACAGGTAAATACACATTCTAATACATCTGCCAATTGGTAGTTTGATTGACTTACCTTGGGGGTGTTCCAGAGTTGAGGATACTGCTGGAGGGCTGCCTATGTTGGATGCACACAGTGCACTTCCTGTACATGGCTGAGCACAGGTAGTGTCATGTTTGGCATTCCTTGTACTGTCTGTGTATGTCAAAGAGGGTGAAATTCCCTGGGTACCTACTGTGTCAGTGCATATGCCATGTGTTGCCTCCTTGCCAAGGGTAGGTCATACTGTGCATGCCTCCTTTCATCGACTGGGTCCAGCTCAGGTAGTTCCTCCTCCAAGTCACACTGTGCCTGTACAGGCCTTGGCATTGGCGGGGGGCTGTGTGGCCCTGCCTCATGCTGTTCCTGCTGCAACTGTTATCGCAGGATCAGATTGTGTAGCATAGCACATACCATAACAATTTTTATGCATGTAGCTGGTGAATACTGCAAGGCTCCATCGGATGTGTCCAGACACCAGAACTGTGACCTCAGCATCCCAAACACATGCTCAGTTATATGTTTTGCCTGTGTGTGTGTCTCAGAATTGTGTAGTTGTTCAGGTGTGTGTGCATTGCTGATGGGTGTCATCAGCCATGACTCCAGTGGTTACCCAGCATTCCCCACTATGTGAGTATAGGGGATGTCCATATTGCCAAAGGTGTGGTACAGCTGCGTCAGATGCCACATATCAGAATTGTCATAGCTTCAAGGGCGGACAGCACACACATTCAGTTTAATGCCCTGTCCATCGCATATGGCCTAGCTGTTGGAGGGTATGCCCCTGCAGTGACTGTAGACCCTACCCCGCTCACCAGGTGGTTCTTTGATTTGTATGTGCATGCAGACTATAGCACCCAGTACCCCAGGGTAGTCTGCCATTTGGTGGGAGAGACACATATTGCTGGCCAAAAAAGCACATGTGTTGAGGACATGTACATGTTCAATGGCACGTGGTGACATGGCGTCCTGTGAACTGGTGCAATACTATGGATGCAGATGCCTGTGAGATCCCCATGATATCCCCAGTTGTGCATTGGGAGGTACCTGTGGCTAGTATACCTAGGCCAACACATACCCTGGTATCCACTGGTATGGGTTTCCCTCGGCCTGTTCGATGTGTCAGGTGTGGCCAGCGCAGTTCACCAAGCTGCTGTAGGAGGTGTCTGTCCACCCCATAGCGCTCCATTATCTCCAGCCCATGTAGCCCCTGGTAGGTTACCCTGGGTCTGTAAAGTGTTCTGCCACCTCACTAATGGTTGTTCAGCAGCATTCACATCCTCAACAGCCTGAGCCTCTTGCACATGTTGGTCCATGTTGCCTGCTGCAGCCCTTCTCATTTGGTTGGATTGTGTCAAGAAATGTCCCCGCATGTATACACCGGTGGTGTAGAGTTTGGGAAAAACCTGTGTGTATGGTGCTTGGTCACTTTACCGTAGTGTTCATGGGCAGGCTGGCCATGTAATCTGCTGATTGTGCTAATTATCACCTGTCTGTGCAGCCTGTTCACCTTGACTACTCCACTACTGCTGTTGTTCCTCCCAATTTCACCAGGCAGGTATAGACACACCCCTAGCTTAGGCGTGCTAAGGCAGGAGCAATCCCGAGGCAGAGGGCTCCAATGTATGGACAGTATGCCTAAAACTCCTCCCATGCCTTCACCTATATTCCAGTCCTACACCCGGCTGTCTACACACATATACTCTTGGGATCTGCATCACACCCTGGGGATAAACGGGATTCACTATTGTTAACCTCATTTGCATAGTATTGTCTTCTCATGCGTAGTCATATGTCCCATACTGATCCTCCAAATTAATAACCACTGCTTACTGTTGCTCAGATCCGCACACAACTGGCTAAAATTGACTTACTATCACTGTATTTGATGTCCCTTGTTCTTCCCATCAACAAAATAATCAGTCTCTACACGACTAGAACCCGGGACCCTGTACACCACAGACTATGCCCTTTAGCACTAAGCCATGGCAGATATACATGCATCTGAAGTGATCACGTACAGATCATCCAGCGCAGACATTCAATAGTACTAATGTCCATATATATATATATATATATATATATATATATATATATATATAAAAAAACTATCTGTATATATAACCTAGACTTTAACAATAGTTATTATTGGTAGAGCAGGTTTAACATACAAGACAAGAACACTCTATTGGTTGTTCTCAAGGGTTAATCTAAACTGACGAGACATTAACATTCCTGCATTTAATAAATAGAGGCACTTTGACAGATGCGAGTTTTCATAATATCGTGTATAGTTAAAATTAATATTAACACATGCCAGAATGATCAACTTTTCATAACGTCAGTAAAATTCCAGCACATAGAGATAGAGGACGTTCATTAAAAATAAAAATAATTTATATGTAAGATACTAACCAAGTACTTTTAATGTGTACTACATAGGGACAACGGTAGAATGTTACATAGAGTACCCATTTAGAAAAGTTTTTGCGCAATGTTTTGAAAAACTGGTTCCAATAATTTTTATTGACATCGTCTCTTTACTTGTTAAGTATTGTCAAGAGCATATCATTTTTGATATACAATGATGATTATTTTATGGTAAAACTGTCTTAGTACACCTTAAATAAGGTGCTTTTGAATACAAACTTTTATTATATCTAGACGCTGTTTTAGTTATCAGCTGCTTGCTCTTGGTAAGTGCAAGTGGGATCTCTGAGTTTACTATACCTGAATATCTCCAGTGTTAGGAACAGAAACCACACCTTTACATAATTGTAAGATTGCCTAGGAAACAATTGAATCATTTTTTAATTGGTTGAGATTTGTCATTGGATGTTGCATACTATTTGAATTCAGAATTTTTGTTGTTTAAATGTGATCTGAAGAAGCGTGCTCTCAGCACGCGAAAGCGCTTATCCTTTTGTTTTTATGCTGTTTCTTGAATAAAAGAAGACTGTGTTCTCACTTCTCGTGGTGTGTCCTAAGGTTTTTTACTCGGATATATTGTGCTGCTTTGCCTGAGGACACTTTAGAAAACGGCGATATTCCTATTCATCTGGTTTCAGTACATATTTTTTGTATTGCCGCATTCACGCAATGGAGAAGGGAGATATAGAATTGGGCTACAACCCTACCAGAGTGACTGAGATACCAAATATACAAGCTTTTTTGCCTACGAACAGTAATCCATTGTTGGAAATGGACTTTCAAGAAGTGGTGAGGAACCAATCTACACCTAATATGCATGATGTGAACATAAATGAGTTCTATGAACTAGTCAAGGAATTGGAAAATAATCTGTTTAGAATACAAAGACTGTCTTGGCAGAAGAAACATCTGCAAGCGTGTATATACTTCAATGTTATACCGAGAGGAATGCGTGTGTTGTGTATGCCGACCTATGGCCAATTGTATCCTGACTTGCTGAAGAAGTGGCAAGACATTAACTTGGAAACAGGCTTTAAATATATAAAGTTATTGCTAGAGTACTTTGACCCTATAGAGCAAGATTTACAGCTAAGAACTGACGAGATATACAACAAGATAGTTGAACAATTCAAACTTGATTTTTGTACTAGGAAACTTAATCAAGTTATGTTACAAATTCATAGCTATAGTGACAAGCTAAGAAATGTGAAACAACGCAAATTAAGTAGAGATGTAGAAGACTTCCGTACTGGCAATATCTTTGTTTGGCCGAGATATCAAGACTCCGCCAACTTCAGATCTAATCAGAACACTCAGCCACGTCAAGTCGAAAGAGAGAACGGAAACCCAGGAGATCTGCATTTGGCATCGACATCTGCAACTAACGTGAGTGAAGGAAGAAGGCCTTCCAATGGAGAGGTTCAGGATACCAACACACCGCCTCCCAATCAGTTAGCGTTACGTCCAACAGAAGAATCGGAGAGAACAGGAGCAGTTAGACGCCCTCATGTTTTTTTCAACAAACTGCCTGAAGCTCCTTTTCCCATCAGAACGGAACGCCGTTCCAGAGGGAGATCCATGAGCAGAGGTCCCAGAAAACGGAAAAACTCACAGGACAGGTATGGGCCACAGAAGAAACAACTGTACTGACTGATTTGGTTTTTAATTTCTCTACTTTTGTTCCTACTGAATTTGACTGTTCTCTTCTAAATCGAGGGTTGAGTTTCATTCCGTCTCAACCCAGCATTCAGACAGAGACGTTTTTTGATCTCAGGCTATTTGCCAGGAACTTAGCTATTAAAATGTATTTTGCTAACTCAAATGTGACTTCTGTTAACCCTGAAAGTAATAAGTTCAACATGTTTAAGCGTAAGAGCACTTTTAGTCCTCCATTTCCACATATGGTAGAATGTTTTGTGAAATCATGCGAAGCTGATCTATACAAATTTTACTCTTCTAGGCATGTTACTAATAAATTTTGTAACTTGGATAGATTAGAATCTGATTCATTGCAGACGTTAAGCAATCACTCGAGTATTATTGTAACTACTGCTGACAAAGGGGGAGGGGTCATCCTATTAGACAGGAATGAATACATCGAGAGTATAGAAGATTCACTCTCAGATGGCACTTATAAAGAACTTGAATTAGGACAGGTAGTGAACATCATGAACAACATCAGTGGTAATTTGTATGATCTCCTGATGTGTCGCCAGTTCAGCCTAGAAATGTACGAATTTTTACATATAGACGAACCCCTCATACCAGCATTGAAAGGTCTACCCAAAATACACAAGGGAATTAGACCAATACCTATAAGACCGATAGTGGCAGGGAGACAATGGGCCACTTATAACATCTCGATCTTCTTAGAAAAAATGCTGAGACCCATCGTAGACAGAGTAGATACCATCCTAAAAGATACTCAACATTTACTAAGTGGGATAGAGCAGCTTAAGAGAGAACATCAAGAGCTTGATTCATGTGTTTTAGTCACCTTAGATGTCTGTAATTTGTTTACTTGCATACCCAATGATTTTGGGTTGCAAGCAATTCGAGAGGTCATGGTGACAGATAGTGACTTCTCAGTTGACCGAATGATTCTGATAGGCCAACTATTAGACATGGTATTGAGCAATAATGTGTTTATCTTTAATGAGATGTACTATCTACAAACATGGGGTGTCGCCATGGGCACCCCATGTGCAAATTCTTATGACAACTTGGTTTTGTATAGTTGGGAAACCAACTTTTTATTCAATAGTACTTGGATGAAGAAGATCAGTTTTTTATAGAAGATTCGTGGATGATGTCCTAGTATTTTGGACAGGGACTATAGACGAAGTGAAAGATTTTGTCAACTATTTAGAGTCCACAACTGACTTCCTCAGGTTTACTTTTGAGCATTCCAAGTTGAGCATTATTTTTTTGGATGTGACTCTTTATTTCAATGGAGAAGGTATTCTTACATCCAAATTATATAGGAAGCACTGCTGGAGGAATAGCATATTAGAATACAGCAGTATGCATCCTAGGCACGTGTTTACAGGAATAATGAAAGGACAATTCACTAGGTTAACAAGGATTATTCAGGATCCATTGGAGCTAGAAAAAGAAGCAGACAACATGGAAAATATTTTCCTTGCTAGAGGTTACAATAAGGAGTTAGTTAAGAAAGTTAGAATTAACATCATTCCTTCCAATAGAACAGTGAGTAACAAGATAGAAGAGTACAGTACTAGTAAACATACTTTCCAACAAACAGAAATAGTGAACGATTTGAATATTGCTTCCAACAAACAGAATATTGGAACATATTATAGACGAGGGGGTTATGACAGAAACAGAGTTGCTTATGTTATGAAATATTCGAATGACAATGAGCAGATTAGGAGAATTATTGTTAAACATTGGAATATTTTAACTGTTTCTGAAGAAATTAGAACTTTTGTTGGCACTAAACCTTTGTTTACATTTCGAACTTGTAATAACCTCAAAGAAATATTTGCCAGGAATTTTACCAACACAGTGACCCATTTTGATTCTTCAGCTCCAGGAACCTTTCCTTGTAAATCTTGCAATATGTGCAAATACATTACTGATGTACAGATCTATACTCATGCCCAGCATGTTTTTGTGTTTAAACCGAGGAAGCATTATGACTGTAATAGTAGTAATTTGATATATATGGCAAATTGTACTGTCTGTTCGGCCTTTTATATTGGTCTAACAGCCAGAAGATTAAAAGACCGTATATACAATCACACGTATGACATACGCAAAATGAAAGAAACGAATGCTCTTGCTAGACATATCCAACAGTATCCCATGCATGAATTTAGGTTTAGGGTCTTACAGACACTACAGAAAAGCAGTAGAATGGGTGATAATACTAGTCATCTAGCAAAACTAGAATTGAAATGGATTTTTAAAACAGGAGCACACAGAGATCCAGGCATTAACAATTATATTTCCCTGAAGCCCATATTGAAGTAGTAGAACACATTTTTGTTGATAAAGTTACTAATCTTTATATAACCATGTAATGTGAACATAAAGATATACACACATATCCAATGGAGGTTTTCATTGTTCAGATTACTTATATCAGTTCATATCTTTAACATTTATTTACCAGACTGGTTTCTCATCATGTTGATACCATTGTCTTAGAAGCACTGCTAACTGAGGCATGACTCCTACACTCATTTACACAGTTTAACAGCAGTTATGCTTTGTCTGTACTCATTAGAGTACTATTTCTAATTGGCTTCCAGGCATCTTTACATAACTAGGTCCTGTTACATACATCTGAAGCAGGACCTTGCTGAAGTTTTTAGCTCTAGTAACTTTACATTTCTGTTTACACAATACACATTCTAATATAGGTTGGACAAATAATGTGCTTATATTTCAGTATAGCACATATAATTTATTTGAGAATGCATATGTCAGGAATCTGATTGTGAATGTGGCAATACTAAAGCTAATCCAGCAGAATGGTTGTGGTTTGGGAGCAAGATCGAATGTTTATAGTTTTTGAAATAATATGCTGTATTGATTAAGTGTCTTTTGGTTTTTATCAACATCAAGCACAGAGATTTTGAAATATGCATAATTATTTGGGTAAATATTAAATTACTTACCAAATAGTATAAGCGTTGCAGGCTATATAATAAATTTTGATATTTTAGTTTCCCTGAGTTGACAGGGGTCATTTACTTGGTTAAAACTAAACATCAGATATTGAAAAAATATTTTTATATTTATTTAATTTAGCATAATAGCCTAGTGTTTGAGAGCATTTTAATTATCAACACAGAGGTAGGTCTCTTTGTAATAGTTTATTTAAGACAACTGTCCACTAATCCTGATTAAGTTTATTTATTTAGGTTGGTTTTATGTTTTAATATTCAAATCAGGATTTATTAGTGTTTTATGATAAAATAGGTTTTACCACCCATAACATTCATTCAATATAAGGTTTTTTGACTATAGATTTTTAGTATTTGTGGCTTTTAAATGCTAACATTAAGAGATAACTCTGTTTTTAGTCAACACAGTTTAATATGCTTTATAAAAAGTTTAGAGATTCATACTTTTCTTATTTGCAAGATTTTACATAGTGTTAGGTTTCTTGTTTCAAAAAAATATTAACCTAGACTTTAACAATAGTTATTATTGGTAGAGCAGGTTTAACATACAAGACAAGAACACTCTATTGGTTGTTCTCAAGGGTTAATCTAAACTGACGAGACACTAACATTCATGCATTTAATAAATAGAGGCACTTTGACAGATGCGTGTTTTCATAATATCGTGTATAGTTAAAATTAATATTAACACACGCCAGAATGATCAACTTTTCATAACGTCAGTAAAATTCCAGCACATAGAGATAGAGGACGTTCATTAAAAATAAAAATAATTTATATGTAAGATACTAACCAAGTACTTTTAATGTGTACTACATAGGGACAACGGTAGAATGTTACACAGAGTACCCATTTAGAAAAGTTTTTGCGCAATGTTTTGAAAAACTGGTTCCAATAATTTTTATTGACATCGTCTCTTTACTTGTTAAGTATTGTCAACAGCATATCATTTTTGATATACAATGATGATTATCTTATGGTAAAACTGTCTTAGTACACCTTAAACAAGATGCTTTTGAATACAAACTTTTATTATATCTAGACGCTGTTTTAGTTATCAGCTGCTTGCTCTTGGTAAGTGCAAGTGGGATCTCTGAGTTTACTATACCTGAATATCTCCAGTGTTAGGAACAGAAACCACACCTTTACATAATTGTAAGATTGCCTAGGAAACAATTGAATCATTTTTTAATTGGTTGAGATTTGTCATTGGATGTTGCATACTATTTGAATTCAGAATTTTTGTTGTTTAAATGTGATCTGAAGAAGCGTGCTCTCAGCACGCGAAAGCACTTATCCTTTTGTTTTTATGCTGTTTCTTGAATAAAAGAAGACTGTGTTCTCACTTCTCGTGGTGTGTCCTAAGGTTTTTTACTCGGATATATTGTGCTGCTTTGCCTGAGGACACTTTAGAAAACGGCGATATTCCTATTCATCTGATTACTGCTACACAGTGAGGCCTCATGCTATCAACTGGCCTCTACCCTTGACATCAGCCAGACCACTGTGTAAACCCCCCCACACCATGTTACTGTACCTGTGATGTGACCCAGTATGGATGTCACATCTCTAGCCACTGTAGCCTATTACACAGCTCACATGCTTCTGGAGCAGTAGATGTGTGGACATCTGTGGAATGGTAGCCTTTCTAACAGTGAGGTTGAGGCTACGTATAGCATGCTGGTATTGCCATACATGCCTGTGAGTACTCCACATTTACACATGGGAAACTGCAAACACTGGTACTTATTGACACATGCAATTAGACATTAAGGAGGGAAGCAGGGCATCATTACCAACATGCTGTTACTGTTGCTACTAAGAGACATACTGTGAACATACAACAATGCATTCTAACTGCAAACACTGTAACATAATGGCACATGTAATTAGACCTTAAGGAGGGAAGCAGGGCATAATTACCAACATGCTGTTACTGTTGTTACCAAGACACATACTGTGAACACACAACAATGCATTCTAACTGCAAACACTGTAACGTAATGGCACATGCAATTAGACCTTAAGGAGGGAAGCAGGGCATAATTACCAACATGCTGTTATTGTTGTTACCAAGACACATACTGTGAACATATAACAATGCATTCTAAACCTGTACTACATGGTATGTCTGCTGCGTGTCAACAGTACACAACAAATGTAATATACACTTATCTCACTATTCTGTTCACCCTGTGCATCAGACCATATGAGCATGTCCCTGCACCGATGATGGGGATGATAGGGATGCGCCACAGGCATGATCATATGCTGAGGGTGATAATGTTTGCCAGGGGCATAGGCTGCACCAGTGGATAACACTATGTGTGTGGGTTAGGGCTGGTAATCTGATTAGACATCTGTGGTTGTCATGCATGTGGGTGTTGCGGTGCCCTACAGATGTTTCTGCTGTGTGCGTGTATGTGTGCACACAGTTCTGCCATGTGTCTGGCCTACACAGGAATATTATTGACAGCTCCAGATTGTACAGACCAGGATGTAAAGCTCACTGTGTCCGGCCACGGCCACATGACCTGTGCCTGCCAGGGGTTGCACGGGCACTACCAGGCAGAGGTACATATTTGCTACTGTCTGATGACACATGTCCACTGGAACCACGTCCCTGCTGGGAACATCCAGGGCCACGTCCACGTGGCCTGCTGTGTCCTGGTGTGGACAGCGCAGCACCGGCTGCACTGCTACTGCTACCAGCACTATGGGAGCGGCCATGTGAGGAAGCTTGTTCACGTAGACCTGCACCAGGTGGTGTATCTGGCCTACATCCACGTGGCCTATGCCTCACTCCTACCAGATGTTCCAGCAAAGACAGCTCACGCTCGTGGATTGCCATGCCACGGTCAAGGATTCCAACCATGTCACCCAATCGCCTGTCCAGAACGTCAGCAATCTGCTGTTGAGCATTTGTCAATGCCTGGATGTTGTCATTTAAAGAATGGATAGCAGCCCTCTGAAGCCTCTGCTCTTCTTTGTTCTGCTGTTCAGGATGTGCCTGTGTCACCATTCCAGTCTGAAACATCTGTCTGGTGACACCAGCTGCTGCGCTCTGACCTGCAGGTGCATGTCTGCCAGAGGTCCTCCTATGAGCAGCACTGGCCACATGCCTGTGTGGCACATCTGCAGTCATTACACTGACACCATGGTGTGAAGACACACCTTCTGTAGCCACCACACATTCCTGTTCCAAGCTAACACATGCTGACTGTCCTTCCTCTATGGCCACTGGTGATGGGGTATGTGTTGGCATGAGAACTGTGTGCAGGGAAGAGGGAGATATAACTGGAATGGTAACCTTTGGCACATATTCAGCCCCTGACAACCCTGCCTGTACCTCAAGCATATGTTCATCACTGCTAGAGTCTGTGGGGACACTAACATCAGATGGACCACAGGAGGGTAACGCACCTACATCACCTGTGAATGCAAACAAAGACTCTACATTACAATAGAGACACACACACAGACAGAGACACAGACATACACACAGACAGAGACAGCAACACAGACACACACTCAGAGACAGAAACAGGGACAGAGACAGGGACAGAGACACAGTCACACACAGAGACAGAGACACAGACACACACACACAGACAGAGACAGAGACACAGACACACACACACAGATGGACAGAGACACAGACACACACACACACACACACACACACACACACACACACACACACACACACACACACACACACACACACACACACAGAGACAGACAGAGACACAGACACACACACACAGACAGAGACAGACAGAGACACAGACACACACACACACAGACAGAGACAGACAGAGACACAGACACACACACACACAGACAGAGACAGACAGAGACAGACAGAGACACAGACACAGACACACACACACAGACAGAGACACACACAGACACACACACACACCGACAGACACAGACACACACAGACACACACACACAGACAGACACAGACACACACAGAGACAGACACAAACACAGACACACACACAGACAGACACACACAGAGACAGGCACACAGACACAGACACAGAGACAGACACACACACACACACACACACACACACACACACACACAGACAGACCATGGATGTGATTTGACAGAAGGCATGCAGCATGCATGTGATGCAGCAGACGGCATGCTGCTCAGACATTAATAGTGGTAGTTAGCATACATCCCTGGGTTGCACACAACAGCAAGCAGGTGTCATATCAGAAAGCATGCATTTTACACAATCATGGTAGTAAGCATGCATCCCTGTGATACACCATGTGGACCAGCACAGGTTAACAGTACACATGGCTGATGTGACCTTGACATTAACATGTAGTATACATGTAATCTGCTGATGTGTGCATTGACATGCATACATGTCTGACACAATGGTGTCCTGACACATGTACAGCAGTGTAATGGGTATCACATTGCAGTGTTGTCTGTATGCCCTACAGATAGAATGCACTTTTAGCAGATGTGCATGAGCATTTTGAAGGGTAGTATGAGGCGTCTACATTGCTATACAGTGTGAAGTACAGACACTGTGCATTGCATGGCATCATGAGGCATCTACATTGCTATACAGTGTGGAATACACACACAGTGCATAGCCATGACTGCATGCAAACACATTACATAAATACTGTGGATTGTGACCCACGTCGCTGAGGTGTATACACAGTAAACCATGCTGTGTCATGTGACAGGTCACCGGAAGACTTACGGATGACACCTTTGCGCAACTACTAAAATGTCTTAGTTGCCTGGCAACCGTGTCCACACATAGCAGACTTGTCAATACACCATGTCCCACATGACATTTATGTACCACACACACGAGGTGCACAGCTGACAGTGATGTCCAACAGCAGCAAGGGAAATGTTTGGTATCTGTGGCCTGATGTGGTGTCTATGTCTGTGGAAGCTGTACAGGTGACTACTTTCATGCTGTGACACAGTCATGATGTTCAACACATCTTATATGGTTGAATTAAGTGACACCTCTACAAGCTGTGCACAGGCTTTTAGGATGCCCAGTGTTCCGCATCAACTATATAACCATTCAGCAAAGGCTATAGTTGGACCATGTGTGGACAATGTGCAACAGGGTGTATACACATCACATCTACTGTGTGTTGCTACATGTCTCTGGCCATCCTCCATGGCCATGTGTGAACATGTGTTAGCCAAATGTTTGTGATGGCCGTCTATCTCACGTGTCTGTGTTGTCCCATATGACATACACCCATAGATGTCAGATACGTCACTGTCCACAGGGTTATGCAGACAAAGGGTTGTATGTTTGGTATGTGGTGTATGTTTTATGGGATAGTGAGACAATGTTGCAGCCGGAACACTACATGTCTGGGACATGTCAGATGGCATATCACAATGTGTGCACCCATTACAGGGGCATATTCCACAATGGTGAATCCTGTGGGCTGCCCATATCCCAGCTCACTGTGTGGTACTGTTTGCGTACCACACATGTGTTGTTCCAATGTATAGTACATATTCCTAAGTTGAACAACACCTCCACCGTTGTATGCACAGCTGTCCACACATCTAGCAATGACAGATACTGTGGCTTCATGTCGGTGTTTCATTTAGTTTGTATATATTGCACATGGGTAGCCAATGTGATTGATGACAGATGCGACCTGTATATCGTGACTGGATGATGCATTATGTGTACATGTGTTAACTGGCCACATGGCGAATCGATCTATGCATTAACATGCCTGATACTGATAACTGTCTCACCTGCAACGGACTGCTGTCTGTGCAGCATGCCAGAGGTACCTGTATAGGGGTGACGCAGCAGTTTGATCATTATCCATGACTGTATGACAGATACAGGGTGCACTGTGCATGTTAACACGTTCGCCTGTACAATAGCATATAGTATCCAGTATGCACAAGTGTGCATACACAGGGTAGCATACTATAGTATGCGGCATGTGTGTAAACATACCTTGCATATGATGTTACATTACATATTGTACAGTGACACATGCAACTAAATGGGATATAATAGTTATATGTGCAGTAGTGACTTACCAGGCAACACCAGGCTCGGTGGTTGGGAGACATCCACCTCCATGATGGCAGCTAGTGTTTGTGGATGCTGTTCTGAGGGGGTCCCCAGGCTGGCCAGTAGCTCCTCGGTAGGTGTGAGTGAGGGCTGGGCTGGTGGCCCACCACCTGTTCTACCTTGTTCCCTGGCGATTGCATTGGCACGCTGTTTCGCATGTCGTATCAGGTCCGTGCAGTGCCTGTGCATCTGCTGGTAGGTGCGGTTATGGCCACTCACATCATTAACCCTCCTGTGAAGTTCCTGCCACAGGTCGACATGCTGCTGGGCATGCTGTGGCACATGGCTGAACAATACCTCATAGTTATCATGGAGGTACGGTATGAGGGCATCATCCTCCAAGCGGCTATACGTTGACAGGCGTGAACTAGGCATTATCTGGAAGACATAATGATGGAGACAGGTCACAGTATCACAGGGATGCACAGAGATACAGCTGCACATACATGTGTATTAAATCTAGTACATATGAACAGTTATCTTTACAAATCATCATGACACTGACATGACTGACATGTTTGTGTCACACACATGTAACACCCATTGTGCATTGGATATCATCACCATATATGTGTGTCACCACATTACATTGCTCATACTCCATGTGAATGCTGTCTTGATGTGGGCATGTCTGTTTGCCTGTACTGGTGTTCTTACCTATCAGCACATGCCTGAATGTGTCCACAGTAATGCTGTTGACCTTGATGCTGTGTATATGTCATATATCAACACATACACTGCCTTAACGGACATGAGCAGTGACAATGCACATATGCTCATGGAAACCTTTACATGCATGTGTTTTGCCATATACATCTACACAGCACTGTACAACAGTTCAACATCCTGACACATATCGCCTGTGTTGCACATGTGATGCATATGGGACAATGGCTAGACAGATGTTATTTGCAGGGATGGTTATCAACTATAGCATGTACGGACAAGGTCATGCTTTAGTGTGTATGCTCTGGGCTATGTATGGGCATAGGATGTGAGGTTTTCTAGCTGTATCCGGCAGCCATGTTGCCACTGCCAGGTGCATCAGTGCCACATTACTGATCCAGACAGTTAATGATACATCTACCATGCGGTCATCGCACCATGTATGACAGAGATGACATGTGCAGCTTTGATAGACAGGGTTGCATGATATGGCAGGAGTATGTAACATATATGGCACAGGGATCTGTCCAGCTTGTGGTGATCCTTGTAGTAGGAAGGTGGCTGTCCATGACTTATGTCTTTCAGATCAGGATATGTACGTGTAGCATGTCCAACATCACAGTGTTGCACATGTCTTTATGCAAGGTAGCCAGCATGCTGCATAGTGGAGGTGAGGATTGTGAAGGCTGGTGTCGCCCATCCACTCATGGCCAATACCCCTTACAGGTGATATGCGATCCAATATTGGTCACCCAAATGCTGAGTATGCCTTTCCAATGATCTCCATACTCATGGATGGCACCCTGTCATGACTTGGGTGCCTCGTATGACTACCTAATAGGCCTGGATACGTCACCAACTCAGGGAGGTAAACTGCACAGCACCATCCCTTACGCACAGTGTCCATAATGTTGACTGCTGCCTAGGTGGCAGTTAATGTGTACAGGGTTATTAACCTAGCGGTGACAATGCTATAAGCAGCTGTCAGATTGTGCGCATATGTCACGCACCTCACCCACAAACCCCATTCTGTATGTTGTCCACAACACTGAGATAGCAATTGCTCCTAGCTCATGACTATTCACATCCTTACATATACAGATGCCTCCCATTTGTATGTGTGGTATGGGCTACAATGAGGGTGGAGTACAAAACATTAACCCTGTTTTACTGTAGCTGCCACTGGTGTGATATGCACATGTCAATCAGACACTTTTTGTAATGTTGCTTCTGTCAACAGGCCACTGGTAAAACACTCCTGTGACATACGAAGGTACATCTAGTATACTCAGTGTAGCTGGAACACAGTATGGGTGATGATGTCCTATGACCTGTCACAGGTATGCTATGCAGTGTGAAATAATCCGTACTGTCATCTACATCTGTACTGCTAACATCTACGTTGATTAAGGTTCATGGACTTGCAGACCATACTCAGCAGGGTAATAGTGCAGTGCTCCCATTATGACTGGCGTCTCCACTTGTGGGTTGCAGTGGGTTTATATTATCCAACACCCTATCTGTATTGCATATTCATGCTCAGCACTTGTTCAGAACATGCAAGCACTTCATGAGCTACTAATTACTATAGCACCCATTCCAACTCATTTCCTATAAGTACACTGTTTGTCCTAACATTTCCAGCTTGTTTACAGTACAACAGCTGTTGTACAAATGTACCTCACATATCTTGTGAGACATAGTTGAATATACAGGCAAGTCCAAGTGTCAATTACCAGTGTTATTCCCTGTCTATATGATGAATATGGCAAACATGAGGCAATATAGCAATTGTCTCATGTACGCAGTCAATGCTCACCTCCCAACATACGACACTACAGCCTGTGGGAGATGCACATATGTAGCCATGCTGGGGGTAATGCTCTCTGCAACCCAGACTGATCCTGACATTCATGTGGGCATGTTAAACATTTGCAACACACCCCACTCATCACATAGTCTCACTAGATCTCCACCACCACAGGCCACACATAGTATGACTACGGCATTTGCGGAACCTCTCCATACTCTCTGTGTAGGCAACAGAGGCAGCCCCCATCACCAAACACAACACCAATTACATATAGCCCACAGACTCATGTATGCCCATCAACTACAGCCAATAGGGGTGTTATAACATACCCAACACACTAGTCATAGGTGACTCTCTAGGCGGCCACACTGATGTCCCACTCAACAGGCTACACAAGGCGATAGTGGCTTACATCTGGCTGTCAGGTAACAGGATCCGCAACCTAACCTATGCACTTATGACACACCTCACCAGGTACAATTTGACTGTCATTCTCCATGTTAGTGTGACTGCCCTGAGATGTAACTTCCTGGACTACATGTACAGGGACATGCAATAGCTCTCCAGTCTTGTAGGCCAGGAAAGTATCGCCCAAGCCCTGAAGAGCATTTTGCATTCATCCAGACTGATACCACTGTACAACAACTGAATGTTTCACTTCAACAGCTGCCTATGCTTCTGCTGTCATTCCACAGGCATCCAGTATCTTGTCTGCTTTGAATGACATGGTCGACAAAACACGATGCTTTGGCACAGATGACCTGCACCTGTCGGCCCTGGGATTACAGATAACATATAAGGCTCTTGCTGCTCCTATACTGCCTGTCTTGGACAGTTTCCAATAACATATTCACCAACAGAACAGGAACAGGCAAGCAAAACCTGAGGGTAATGTTACTCAATGCTTGACATCGTCATCTCTAAAGCACTCAGGCGAGGCACTCCTTATAATGGACCACTTCGATATCTCTGCCATGACTGGGACCTGCTTCTAAGCTCTGGAGAGCACACCTGCACTGACAGGTTATACGCAGACCACACCTTTCATTCATGTAACCAGAACCGGAACACCCGCGGCGGAGGTGTGTCCATATTTCAGAAGGATGTACACACCTCCAGGCTGGTTACTTAGCACAATGCATCAGAGGTAATCCATGTGCAACTAACTGTGGCCAGAACTGCTATACACATTGTAACTTGCTACAGATTCCACACCATACCCTATGGTTACCGGCCCTCGTTTCTTGGTGTACTGGACAGTAGGGTTCATACAGGAACTACTGATGTGAGACTGAAACTACCCCACACTTAACTGGGATACCTACTCATGTACCGACACATTAGGCTAATGCTTTCTGGAATTCATAACCTCCAATCGGCTGGATCAACCCATACACACCACCACCAAGGCCAACAATATCCTAGACATGGACATTACCAACATGTGACTGGTGTTCCACACCTGGGGTTATCCCCTCATTGGTAGTTTCCGAATGTATGCTAATCACCCTTCTTATCCACATCCCAGCAACACACCCTTCATGGAATACACAGTACAATATTTCTACAAGGCCAACTTCAGATGTCTTATGACAGCGGTAGTAAACGTCATGACACCCGTGCAGATGGACAATGTAGTTGCAAATGCTGAAACATACACCACTGCACTTCATTAGCACTTACACGACTACATGGATCATGCTATCCCAAACAGAGCCATGATGGTACCCACCAGATAACGGATGCTACTCTGGGGTCCAGTTCCATGGACATAATGTACAACAAAAGGTGGAGGCTGTTGCAAAGTGGAGTACAATCCCATGGGTGGGGTAGCTCCCTGGTCAGATTCAGTAGGAATCCGAGATCCCTTATCACATCCTCCAAAACTAGCTATGTAAGCATTACTGCAACACATTCCAAGGACTACCATAAAGTGTTATGGAGGTATGTCAGTACTCGATGGCAATACCCACATCTGCTCTGACATACGACGGTTAGGCAGGAACATTACAGAACCAACTGATATTGGCAACATCCTGGCAGATAGGTTCAATGCTAACTTTACACCCCTCTCACTCTCTACAGGGCCAAAATATATACAGGAACAATGCAGAGTCCCTGTGGTCACAACTACGCTGTACCAACCTGCACTCTCTAAGGCCTGGAACACAGACTCCATGTGACCGTCCAACATCCCAGGCTGCAATTTACACAAACCTCAGAATGACATGGCTCCCCACTTGGCCACTAGATTCACTAATAGCCTTGTATCAGGCATTGTGGCCACTGAATGGCGCACAGCAACAGTTATCACACTCCACACATGCCACAATGGAACAGAGGGACTATTGCCCTATACACCTGACTGGACTGTTCTGCAAGGCTATTGGGCATATCATCATGGAAGTCATTCACAGAGACATTGGTGGGCTCCAGACCTTTGATACCACCCAGGTTGGATTTGTTCCTACATCTGGTGGACTCCTTTGATACAGTTACCAAAGTAGTCGATGATGGTAAGGGGGTCCACACAGCCTACCTTGTCCTCTCATTGGCTTTCAGCACCGTTCTCCATTCTGGTATTGACAGCATATACATCCACCTGCACATCGGCCCCCTATGTCTCGAGATGTTATGCAAAGTGGCTCACGGACAGGACCCACACAGTGAGGGTAGCATACTGTAGTACCTACTGTAATTCAGTTACACTTGGCGTACCCCAGTCCTCGGTCATAAGGCCCCTCATGTTCGGTATATGTTTCCCTGAGGTACAGGCTAGCACAGAGGGACTTTCCCTGAATAGGTTTTCAAATGACTGCAAACAAGGAGCCATGATTGATCCACCAGCTGATACAGACACCCTCCATAAGGGTGTCACTGTGACGTATACCTGGTGTCGATAACATGGCCTCAAGCTGCATGACACAAGGTGCATAGACATCTCCTTTGGATTACACCAATCACCCACTGACTATCACATAGGTGGTAGTCCCCTACATACATGTGACATTATACGAGATCTTAGTACACACGTATATAGCACCCACTCCTTTGATAACCATATTGCCAATGTGGCATGGATATCCTTCTATGTGGCCACCCTAATCTGTAATGGGTTTGTAGCTGGAACAAAGGCACCCATTGTACCTCTATACTCCTGACGTATGAAACACATTCAAGGGTACAACACCCATTTTGGGGTGTAACTTACAGAACAACAACGGCTTTACATACCACAACATTAACACACTATGAGGATTATTGACCTCCGAAGGATGACATATGCAGCACAACTACAGACACCACAACTGTACACATTTGCATACTGCATACTCAGGGGTGACCTCTGCTGAACATACAGGGCCTATGTCCACAACAATATTGATGGATATACTCCACATAAGCAACATAAGAAAAAGCCACTGAGAGAAAC
Source organism: Protopterus annectens (assembly GCF_019279795.1). Lineage (NCBI taxonomy): Eukaryota > Metazoa > Chordata > Ceratodontiformes > Protopteridae > Protopterus > Protopterus annectens. The sequence goes on from NC_056731.1 coordinate 974,421,556, forward strand.
ATGCTCAGGGATACGTACACAAATGCAACGATGAGTGGGACGTGCTTGAGGGATACATTCCTGAAATGGACACTCACCATGCTTTGGAACATGATTCCTATGTACATCAAGCAGGGACCCTCACTAGTACTCTTCATGAGATACCTCGATGGGTGGATCAGAGACAGACATGTACACCAGGGATCACTGCAGTGGCTGTACTGTACACAGGTGCAGGTAACAAATGGCTCTGCTGTTCACAGACAAAGGACACTACCCTAGGGAGGTGCCACCAGTGAAAACACTGTAGTTGGGCTTACAAATGGACTTGGCCAGACAGCATAGTACCTAACTATGAACCTGTGAAGCTATTACATGTCCTTTGTGCATGGATAATTGAGTAACTCTTCCATTTCAATTAGCTATCATGCTGTTACACTGTCCCGTGACTACAAGACATATGTATCCTGTTATTGTGTATTGTACATGCCAATAGACATACCTTTTGTTTGCATGATATAACAGTTATGCTGTGTAAAATATCTAACATATCTACCTACAATACTGTACATTACACTTATTTTAAACATTATCCCATAATGCAAAGCATACTTGCACAGCAGGACCACCTTAGGCATATTATTCTCGCTATATGCCCATACACATGCCTACTGTGACAGTATATCAACAAATACTATCCCCTGATGTGGCATGTACTTGTTGGACAAACCCTTCCACTGATGGCGGGTGGTGCAGAATTGTTGTGTTTAAAGCCCTTATGTAGCATCCCTTGTGGTGTATGAGATGTTTACCTTGTGGCCCACAGCAGGACACACAATTTCTACAAGCATTACTATGCTCAACAAGACATCACTACATAATACCTTTTCCCACTTTATGCATTGCGTACACTTTAATTAATACAGAACAGGCTCTACATACACTAACATACTGAGTGTTCTACATACCTTGTTAGCATTCCGAGTCTTTATAGATATCTGTCTTACACCTTTCCTGTTTAAACAGTTCTATGGTATGAGCATACGGTTTGAATGTATGGCAAGGCATCCTTATATACATAGATACCTGTAACATGTGGTATCCTGCCACCAACTGGTGTTCCTGAGTAAATTATTATATGCACATCATCTGTGCAGCTACTCCATTTGCCAATTACGTGGCAACAGTGGGGTATAATTGAATACTGCACTTGGGGGTTGGCCTTTTGCCCTACCTTCAAGGGAGATGGCCTGTATGTGTTTTGTTGTGAAGAACTGCAACTGCTATTTGGAGAGACACGGATATTTTGAATTCATGTCCCCCATGGATTGTGTGTGATGGCTAGAGTATGTGGTTCTACATGTGAGTGTACCTGTCATCTCAACCGTCTGATAATGGACTATTGCAAACAAAACCTGTAACATTTCCATCTGTTCCATTATATAACAGCTATGATTTCACATGGCGCCATTACAAGAGTGTCTCTCACAAGGTATGTTAATGCTTCTGGAGATGTAATTGAGTGAGTGGATGTTTGTGATGTTATTACAGTCTGTATTGCAATTGCTTCCGGTATGGGGGAGATGTAGGTGGGTGTACATAGCATATACAGTTTTGTGGGTACTGCATTTATACATATTCCATATGTGTGTGTGGGCTCCTTCCCTAATTGAAGACCTATAATTTAGTAGACTAAAACTATGGTTGTTGCAGGCTTATACATTGAGCCATTGTTAATTGGTTCCTATATAGCATGCAGGTGAGTTTGATACTTCAATCCCTCCGGAAATACATCGATATGTAAGGGAATGTTACTAAATGATAGCTGTCTCATGTATTTCTGTCACAGATATTTGCACTCACTGCAGTTGTGTTGGTGACTGAACCTCTTTGGCTTGGGTCGCCACCTTTTCAAATGGACATAGTGGGACATTTGCAGGGCACACATCCGTGTTTAGAGGTCACGGCCAGTACACAGGATAGAACATACTTTTATCCTAAATACATACTTATTCTTGTAGCAATTTAGCTACTTATCATGTTTCTTGTAACATTTATGTATTTTAGATACAGGAATAAGTACATAACATATAGGACATAATTATGTCCTTCAATCTCGGACATTTGCCCTTTTTAATATTTGTTGTCAGGACACAACTGCCCAAGAAGGGGCTGTCCCTCTCAAAGTGGGACAGGTGGTAACCGTATGCCTATGGCCAGCTATGACCTCACCTTCCATAATGATCTACCTCTGAGTTAGCACTAACAGGCACACGATGCAAACACACACACACACATTACAGTCCCACGGAAACGCACATGGCACCCTCAACACACACTTACACAGACTATAGCAATCACAAACACGCTTGAATACAGTACCTACCTGGACTGCAGCACCGGCAGCAATAACTAAATGTCCCTTAACATCATGATAATATTACTCGCGGTTCTAGTGTTCCGGTACTGTGGTCTTTCGGTCTTTAAGCCTCGTGATTAAGCGTGTCAGTATGTAAAACATTCGGTAGTTGGCAGTATCCTATTTATTTGTATCTCCATGGTTGTGTACATGTCGTTGGCCTATCTATATATTTGCAGATATAGGTGAATCCGTATATATCGACATATATCTCTCTATCACCCTTTCTAGCTTTATATATATATATATATATATATATGAAGAGAGAGAGAGAGAGAGTGAGAGGGAGAGTGAACACACCTTTCATTGTGTACATGGTGGTGTATACTGTTTCCTGAACTCCGCATGTTTGTGTTTTAACCTGTCACAATACACACCTGCCGTTGGTACATCTTGGATAGCTTATTGTTAGGTGATTGTGTACATGATTGCGTGTTCTACTCCTGGCAGTAGTCTTTTTACCTTTCAGAACAGGCACTATTAGTACAGGGGTGAATAATGCTAATTTCACCTGTTCTGGACATCGTTGACCATGATCTGCGCGATATTCAGCAAAGCTTAGCCTTGTTTCATGCATATCCGTATAGTCATGTTTAAACGATGCTTACCAGCACTTGCCAACGCATAAACCTGCTAACACGTGCTAAACCTGATCTGATGACCTGCATCCAACATCCATTATTTGTGCCTTCGGGATTATGTAACGGCCCTTGCAGGATGTGGAACCGGGAACATGCACCACAGTCAGTGCCTTTACCACTTGGGCAGCTGGGATTTCTACACGTGTTATGGTGTTTTGTATGTGGACTGTACTACGGCTGTTACTCCATACTGCAATCAACTGTGTAACTCAGTTAGTTTACATATGGATGAGATCTATTAATGGTATGTCCAAGTGATGTTTAATGGATGTGCTCCAGCATTGGGAATCTATGTCACAGTGAGCCACACACTATAATGTGCTACACCTTCACACAACCATAAGTAGAGCATGCTGGGGTGATAGATACCTGTCATGGGTACTCCCCATGCTCTGCCACTACATCCCTGATTACATTATATGGAGCCCCTCATTAACACACCAGGGAATCCATGCAGAGTGTGTGGGGAACAGTGATTACACACATGGATCCCGCAAATGGCTCTGCTCCACTGAGGGACAGTTGGTTAAACAATGTGGTGGCGACAGCAGACAATGTTTGCCTTGGCTGATGAATGGCCTCTGACAATCGGGCATGTACCTACCGATGTACCTAGGAAACTATACATGCAGTATCAACATATGCTGTTAGGTGCGTGTACTGTTCAGGTGTTGACTTTCCTTGTTCCAATAGCTGTTGTGTGTGCAATGGTTGAGGGCTGCCTATGTAGGATTCACACAGTAGGCCACCTATACATTACAATTTACAGGTGGTCATGTGTGTGTGCCATCCGGTTTACTGTGTGTGCAGGTGTAGAGGTGTGTCAGTCCATAGTGGCCTACACTGTCAGTGTATGTGCTATACGCTCCCTCTTTGCCAAGGCGTGGGCATATTGGGCACACCTCCATCTGCCTACTGGGGCTGGCACAGGGTGTTCATGGTCTGAATCCCTCTGTGCCTGTGATGGCCTTGGTAATTGCGATGGGCTGTGAGGGCCTTCACCATTATGTCCCTGCTGCAGCTGTTTCTGTTGGATCATATTATGTAGCATGGCACATACTATGAAGATGTGGGCACACGTGCCTGGAGAGTACTGCAAGGCTCCACCAGATATGTCCAAGCAATGGAACCGTGATTTCAGCATCCCACACACACGCTCTATGATGATTCTGGTTTGCGCGTGTGCCTCATTATGGCGTTCTTGCATGGGTGTGTGTGCATTTCTGATTAGAGTCATCATCCACGGCTCCAGTGCATAGCCAGCATCCCCCATAAGGTGGCCATATGGGATGCCCCCCTGACAAATCCCTGATACAGCTTTGAGGCATGCCAGATGTGGGAGTCATGGTAGCTTCCAGGGCTGCCAGCACAAACATCCATGATAATGCCCTGGGCATTGCACATGACCTGGCAGTTGATGGAGTGGTATCCCTTGCAGTTTATGTAGCACCTACCATGCTCACCGGGTGGTGACTTGATATGTATGTGCGTGCAGTCAATCTCACCCAGTACCGCTGGGTAGTGTGCCACATGGTGGAAGAGACGCATATTGCTGGCCAACTCCTCCTGAGTTCGGGGGAAGTATATATGCTCATTGGCATGTGGTAACATGGCATTCAGGAACTGGTGGAGTACCCTGGATGCTGATGCCTGTGAGATCCCCATTATATCTCCAGTTGGCCTTTGAAAGGTACCTGTGGCTAGTATTCTCAAGCTTACACATACCTTTGTGTCCACTGGGATGGGTTCCCCTCTGTTGTTTCTGGATCTCAGGCGTGGCTGGCACAGCTCAACTATTTGCTGTAAGATGTCCCTGTCCACCCTGTAATGCTCTACTATCTCCAGATCATGTAGCCCCTGGTAGGTTACCCTTGGTCTGAACACTCTTCTCCTCCTCCGGGGTCTGTGGTGGTTGTCAGCATCATCCTCCACAACACCTTCAGTCTCTAACACATGGTGATGAATCACAGCTATGGCAGCTCTCAACATGTACATTGTAAAGGTTCCCCGTCTATTTACACTGATGGTGCAGTGTTTGGGAATACACAGGTGTGTGCGGTGCCTTCACACTTTATACTATTGTGCTTTGAACACTGATGATGTCATAGGGTGTGTATGTACAATCAGAGCTGCAGGGTATCTTATGTGTTTTACCACAGGTACTGCTATTGTGGTGCCTTTGGTGTTGAATTACATTTAGCTGCCGTGGATTACCTCTTGCCCTTCCCTTAACATCTCTTAATGTTTCCCCTCCCATTTTCTGGCATGCATCCAGCAGCCTGCTTTCTTTTGTACTTTCCAAAACCTGGCTTATCTTGCAAAATGTGTTCTATGGCCAATCTACTGAAGGTTTGCTTTGCTCTGTGGTGACAGTTCTCTTTTCTTTGCAATCCGACACCTCCCCTATCCTTTTCTCCAGGTTGCTGCGAGCAGACATGTTAGCTGCCGTCGATTGCCCACTGTGAGTTAATAGGTGTTAATTGCTCAGTTGTACTCCAATTACCCTACTGTGGCATTTCCTTATTTTCTTCCCCTAACCTTCCTGTTTGAGCTATGGTGTGCGGCGTGTGCATCCGCTTACTGGGTTTCGGGCATGTTTTCATCCACTTACACATGCGCTTTCGGGCACCATGTGTGCTCTCAGCTAAACGATGCTATACCTACATCCCCACCCCTATCCTGCGGCTTTGCTTAGCAATGGGCAGCCTGGATTTGCATTGCTCCAATGTGCTTACAGCTACGGTGGCACACCCCACTGCTGATGTCATGTATACCTCCAAACCACTCCTCGGTGTTGTAGCGCTGCGCCATATCATACATCCTTAGTCCTTCACTATTACTTGCCTCATTTGCATAGCATTGACTGCTAATTCATAGTTACCGCTCCAAAGACTGTCACAGACCCTTAGCAACCCTTGCAGCTTGGTTGTGGTGTACCATGCATACCATTGACTATTATGGTGAAATCATGATTTGTATTACATTGTGATTTTATGACATTTGTATATATTTTCCTTGTGTTCCTGTTTGCGCACACATGCTCTGCGGTTGTACTTTGCGTTACTGTGGACATGACTTTAAATGTTTTTTTTTTAGGTGTTGTGCATCTTTTCTTATGCCATTGGCTGTATATTTAGCCATTGGTATATGTTAACTTTGTAATACATGAGTCTGGTCCGCTTTCATAGCTCCAATGTTCTGTTTGGCAAAATGTAAACCGTTTTTTTTTTTTGGTTTAAATTTCTGTAGGCTTACGCCATGCCTGCACCACTTCATGAATCACTATGTACCTTCATTTGCATGCTGCAGTACTGTGCATGGAGTGATTAGCATTCCTGAGCTGAGGGCTGCACAGATCTGGCATACGCTGGTAGTGCACGTGGAATTGGATCGTACCTGAATCGCTCGGCAGCCATTTTTGGCATTACACCACCTACGCTACACCTGCGCCTGGCACATGCTTCATGAATCCCGGGGAATGTCTCATCTTCAACGCCAAATTGTTTCTCTTAGCATTTGCCTAGAGTTAATTGGCTAACATATTTATTTATTTGTTTTATGAGTATAGCAGCCTGTACCCTTTTTTGTGTACAAGGTATATTGTCCTTGAAACTGAAACTAGTGATGTTCCCTTCAGTGTTCCACAGGTTATAGGCGTAAAGTCAATGGTCAAACTGTTGATATCCACAGATGAATGAAGAAGTTGTGGATGGTCTCATTAACTTCAATTCAGAGACTACATGTCTACCAGAAGAATACTCAATTTAATCTGGAATTAGAGTAATTAAGTAGAGGTGATGGGAGAGTGCTGGGGGACTTGCTCCACTGGAGAGACATTGCCTTTATCTTTTGTTTCATAATATAGTTGCATTTTGGTTGCTGACTCACTTAATTGCAAACTTCTGAATGTTGATGGCATTTATCCTCAACATTATGCCTAGAGCACATGTTTCTCTACATTAAGTATATGAAGATTATTGAAACAAAGTAATCAACTAACAGAGCTATGCAGCTCAACTCCAGTAGTGAGTTTTGTCAGGGTGACAGAAAGGGAATACAGCTTAAGTAGTGACACACAGGACTGTGATAATGTACAGTGCTCCAGCAGCCAGCACTAATGCAGTGAGTGTTATTCTTAAAATTATTGATTACTCACCTCATTAGACTATTGCTGCATGACCCTAATTAGTTAAGTGAGTTCCAGTGTAAGCACAGACTAATGGTCAGGGAAGACCATTGTCATTAGATATATGCTATACCTTTGAAGAGTGCCAGGAGCCTAGTCATTGCAATCATATGTGAAGGCATATCCTTGTTTCACTTCCAGGAAGAGTGAGGTGGTTGAAAGCCTGTCATTGTCACAATCAGCAAGTGTGTGCATAGCAAGGAGATGGAGGAATCCTATAGCTGATAACTGGCAAGAACAAAAATGTGTCAAATATGGCACTGAGTACTGACATGAAGTGATGATTCCAGGGAATCAGATCCTAAGTGGGAAACATGAAGTTGAGCTCCACTGGTTACGTTGCAGAAGAAGGTGCACAAATTGGTGAAGTGGCAGCAGTAAACAGAGGGTTAATATAAGATCTGCATATGAGGAGGTGTGTGTATTCTGCTTCAAATATATTTAAGGACTGCATATATTACCTCATTTACCAAACACATTTGCAACAAACTTTAGTCAAAAAAGCTGTGACATTACTCCAAGGATGATGTCACAATACAAATGAAAAATGATTGACTTTAACAATTGGCTTAGCTTCTGGTGTCAGCACAAAGGGAGCCAGTATCTATCAGCCTGAGAAGACATGGTTGACAGGTCATGCTGGTTTACCAGAGATAGTCTACATGTCTCCTCTAAGCTTTCAGATACTGGCAAAGTCACTGGCCACCTGCATTGTTTCTTTTTGCCACCTGCATTGTTCCTTTTTTAGGCAATGTCAATATAACCAACCTTCCAACATAACAAAATCCACTCTAGATAAACTCAGGGTACTGCTGCTTAAAGCTAAAAGTCTAAATTACAAACTGCTCTCCCTCAAAGCACTCCTCATTTTGGAAGATGCTGACATCTGTGCAGAAAACATGGTTCAAAGACATGGAAAGCACCCCGGCTGCACAGGACTATAATCCCTTCCATATGTTCAGACCATAAACTGAACATAAAAGAACCAAGGGAGGAGGTGTAAACTTCTTCATTATGGGTAAGTACACAGAGAAACTGGACTAACATTATGACTATCTTGAACTACTCCATGTCCAATTAACTATAGGCAAAGTCCCCTACCACCTCATACCTAGCTATAGGACCCCAACATGAAACAGGAAAAGCATACCACATACATAGACTTACTTGAGTCACTTGACATATAGACCAACACCTTAATCATGGGTGATTTTAATTATACTACCATTGACTGGGAAACTTACATAACCACAAACATGCTGGCTCAGAGGTTCTTGGACTTTCTCAATGCAAATGTTTTGGAACAGCTAGTCAGTACACCCACAAGAGGCTCAAATGTCCTGGACATAGTACTCACTAATAAGGGAGAGCATTACTCCACCACCTTCCCCCCATGTGATGTCTTCCCTGGAATGATAAAACCTTAAAACAGTCTCGTTCAATGTAATTGTAAGACCAGATATCCCATCAAGCTCAAAAATGCTTAAGAATTTTTCTAAGACAAATTATCTTCTACTAAGAGATGGTATAAGAAGATTAAAGTCCACGTTAACGTGCAGATACACAAACTCCTATACAGAGGTGTAATCAATGCCATGTATAATCACTTAAGCAGTTGTATAGAATTGGCTGTACCTGACAGAATTAAAACTAGGTTTTGCAGAAAAACAAGCCACACTGGTGGACCCTTAGTATAAACAGGCTATACAACAAGAGAAAGAAACTAATCTCCAAGAACAAGAGGGAACTGGCTCAGCAGAGGAGGAAATTCCTCTCAAGATTAAAAAAATAAAATAAAATAAAAGAATCATAGATCTTGTCAAGTTCTGCAAAGCTAATTATAAAGCAAAAATAGCCTCCCTAGCTAATTATATTCACAAGACATTCTTTAAATGGTCCAAAATCTAAAATGAAATACCCAGCTATGCTGTTGAACTGGTTGTGGATGACAACATCCATACTCAACTGGTGGTAATAGCCAACCTGCTAGCCGACAGATCTGGAGCAAACCTCATCCCTCTGTCCTCTCCAATCTTCCTCCAAAGTATACCTGCCACCAATCCCCAGACTATTTCCACAAGAGAGCAGGTCATATCTGTGCTCTCCAATGTTAAAAATGTGGCAACAATGGGAGTAGACAACATCCTAGATTGCCTTTTAAACAGCTTAAATCATGACATAGCAGAATCCACTTGGATCCATGTTTAACCACTTCCTGAGAACTGGCGATGTTCTGGCAGAATGGAGGACAGCAACAGTTATCCTTTTGCACAAAGGAGAACCATCAACTGACCCTGGGAATTATAGGCCCATAAGCTTCACTTACTATATCTGAAAGGCCACTGAAATAATCATTATGGATCTTATTAGCAAGGACATATGTAATTTCCATACTCTGAACCAAACCCATTTCAGATTCATTAAAGGTAGATTATGCCTATTAAACATGATTGACTTCTTTGAGAAAGTCATAAATGCCCTGGATGAGGGAAAGACAGTGCATACTGTCTATCTTGACCTAGCCAAGGCATTGGTGACAATCCCCCACTCAGGTATTATAGAAAAACTATCCCAATTGGGAATTAATGTCTACATTATCAGATGAGTAGCCAACTGGCTCACTGACAGGACACATACTATCAAAGTGGGTAACTTCACCTCTAGCAAAAGGCAAGTCACCAGGCTACTTACTGTTCAGAATTTATTTCTCAGATGTCCAGACAAACTTAGATGGCCTGTGGCTGATCAAGTTTGCCGATGATTGCAAATTGGGAGTAATCACTGGGTCCACCAACAATGTTAATATACTGCAGATAGGGTTAATTGAGACAAATGATTGGTGTCAAAGCCACGGATTAAAGCTAAATGCAAAAAAAAATGCATCATTATTGCCTTTTGGAAAGCTGACATCCTGACTAATTACATTATATACAGTACTCCTACCCAAGTGTAGACCCAGGGTTATGTGTTCTGTGTACTCAGGTTGAAAGCAATCTGAACTTTGACCACCACATATCCGCAGGACATTCTTCTATGTGGTGCATCTTATAAGTAAAGACATTGCATCTATATCTATATCTAAGGATGTTATAATTCCATTATACTCAACCCTTATCAGATCAGTAATTGAGTACAATGCTCCCTTTTGCATTTATTTCACCATGCACCTGCAACAATTGGAAATACTAGAGAGGTTACTCACTAAGAAATTACAGGGTACACAAAGCAAGGCTTATGCTGAAAGACTGAAAGCCCTGTCACTGTATTTTGTCAACTACAGGTTGATTAGGGGTGACATGTGCCTGGCTAACAGGGCAGTCTCTGAACTGGCACTGATGGAAATGTTACACATTCATAAATCAAATTGCAGGAGGGTAACTCGCTCCAGGGATCTTAACCTAGCCTCTGACATAAATAGTCCATGCTGGAGAGATAAATACATCTCCCAGAGACTGTAAATTCTCTGGAATAAGCTTCTGGTTCACGTGAAACAGAGACCCTCCCTGACCATCTTCAAATGTAACCGACATCAGTGGATGGGTCACAACAAATTCACTCCGGGGGTTGTGCCCATGTCACACTTTGAGAGTGGAAGTCAGTATCAACTACCATAGACCCTTACCTCTGTGAACGTCTCTCACCTCACCGCTGATAAATGGGGCAACTCAGGATAAATATGGATGGGCTTGTAAGGGCTCTAGGGTCATTAGCCAACTAATTTCCTTTCAACTTATGACACTATGAACTAGTGATTATGATAGCTATTTTACTTATTATATATAAATGAGGTTATGCCAAAATTGTTTTCCATGTTCATGTAAAAAGTTAGTTTTTAAATAAATCAGGTTAATTAAATAACCTTGTTTCAAGGGCAAAACAATTGTAGAATGTAGAGTCATAATTTAAAATAAATTCTAAATGTCACATTTTCCTAGCTGTATGTTTGCAAATCTGTAAATACTGGACAGAAGATATCAAAGAGCAATAGGAGGGAGCATCTTTGTTTCTTGTATTATTTCTCAGTGTGTGTGTGTGTGTGTGTGTGTGTGTGTGTGTGTGTGTGTGTGTGTGTGTGTGTGTGTGTGTGTGTGAGTGTGTGTCTGTGTGAGTGTGTGTGTCCATGTGTGTGCGTGTGTGTGTGTGGTGTAAATTACTAAAGGTATCTTTTAATTGTATTAGACTGATAGATTGGAAATTGTTGTATGTCTGCTAAGGATTTGCGCTGTAGGTGATACTGACGTTTGCAGGTTTAGCAGTATAAGGCTTCAAAAAGATTATGACAATGACTTTTTATCTTTGCTCTGCTTGTTTTTCCCAATGACTGCTGTAACATTTTACATTTAAATTAGAGGTATGTGGATGGGTTTCCATCCTGCATCAACACTTTTTATCATTATTTTGGTCTGAGCAATATTTCCATGTTTGAATTGTTCTATAATTGATAATACATTATACAATTGCTTTATTTTTATTATTGCAACGCAGTTCCTTTTTCTGACCTAAGGTCAAAGTAGCACTATATATTTACTTAGTTTGTAGAGCTTGTATCTATTTCTCTGAAAAACAATGAGTTTAGATCTATTGTTCTAAAGTGATATTTCCAATTTTTTTTTATTCCTCCAGCTAACCATGATATCTCCTCATCTGCTCGGTATACTGGGCTCCCCTTTCTCCCCTATATTTGGGGACAGTGATGAGCTGTAGGTAGCTGGTGCAGTGACATATTGTTGCAGAGGAGTGGTTTCTTTGTTTGTACTCCAAAGCTTGCTTCTTTGCATGCTCATGGTATGTCTATAGAGGAGTAATACATTGAGCTCAGGGTGTTTTGTCCAAAATTCTGCATTCGACTCAAAGTCCTTCCTTGTCCTTAAAGATAACAAATGATGTACACCCCTATTCCCACAAAAGCCCAGCCATACAAATGTATCTGAGCATGCACACTCTCCAGTATAACCATGCCTATCTCCTGTACAAGTTCTGTCAAGAGCCTGAATGGCTTTTTGGAACTCATATCTCCTGGGTGGTACTCAAGGGTGTTTTTCCTCTATGCATCTGGGACATTCAAATATTTCAG
>NC_056731.1:974438854-974456354 GCF_019279795.1 Protopterus annectens
CATGGAGCTCATCCATGTGCAAATCACCATTGACAAGGTTTCCTCACCATATCATGGTTAGCTGCATGTCGCCATCTATGTCCCTAGAGTCTCACAACTGTTACCTAAACCTACTAGATGCATTCACAATCTAACCAAACACACAATTCATGAGTGACTTTACCTCTCATTAGACTGTGAAATGCATACTGCCTCAAACTCACAGGTACAATGCTTACTGGACTTTATTAACAAAATCACACTGGAACAGATAGTGCATGTTCCAGCTATAGGATAAAAAGTACTAGATCTGTTACTCACCAACATGGGAGAGCATTGCACCCCCACTTCATTTTATGTCCTTACTAGTGAAGTCGGATCACAAACCTGTCTCATTTGAAGTTAAAATCAACACAGAAAATCTATCTAAACTAACAATTCAAGGTTACGCCCAACTTCGAGACCACAGCTACATATGCAGAATTATTCACAGAGTCACTATACAAACGTGTGAATGCCTGCACAGAGGCTGCCATACCTACCATAAATAAACTTAAAATATACACTAACAACAAATGTCTCTGGTTGAATCCTCACCTAAACAGGGTATATAATAAAAGAAGAAAACTAATGGCCAAAATCAGGAAAATCTACTCCCTTAAAAACAAGTTCACTCTTACACAACCATCAAGAAATGAAGACGTATGTTTAAGTCCAACAAGGCCAGCTATGAGGGCAGGATAGCCTCACAAGTGAAGGACAATCAGAAGGCCTTGATCAGCTAAGTCCAGAACCTCATAGCTAATGCACAACAGTGAGCTGATCTGGTGGTGATGAAGGAACAGGGTGACACAGTAAATCTACTGGCTGATAAATTCACCTCAAACTTCACCTCCACACTCCCCACTTCACTAGGTAAAATCCCCTCCAACATACTTCCCCAGCTATCAGCAGGGACAAGGTGCTGGCAGCACTCACTAAAGCCAAGAACAATACCTGCATGGGCCCAAAAATATCCACAGTCATCTCCTGAACAGTTTAAACCATAACCTACCAGGAGCGCTTGAGGCACTTTTCAACTACAGCCTTGAAATAGGCTACATTTCAAGTGAATGGAGGACCACAACACTAATTCTCCTCCACAAGGGTTTACCATAAACTAACCCAGGAAAATAAAGACCTGCTCATCTAACACGCTTATTATGTAAAGCTATGGAACAAATAATTAAGGAAATGATAAAGAAGGACATTTGCAAATTACAGACACTGGACCTATCCCATTTTTGCTTTGTTAAGTGAAGGTCTTGCCTGCTTCATCTGGTAGACTTGTTTGAGAGGGTTACAAAGGCAATGGATAAGGGTGAAACAGTACATGCTACATATCATGACCTGGCTAAAGTATATATACAATACTGTACTCTGGCATTGTTGACAAGCTATCTAAGCTAGGTGTGAACCCTTAATTAACTCCCTAGATTGCCAGCTAGCTCACAGACAAGACCCAAGAAGTCAGAATAGGTGAGGCCACCTTCACCAAGTGACTGTTCACCAGTGGAGTACCCCAGGACTCCATGCTAGACCTGCTACTGTTTTGCATCTTCTTCTTCTTGGAAGCCAAGGTTAACACTAATGGCCTCTGGCTCACCAAGTTTGCAGATGACTATAAATGGAGAGCTATTATAAATTCCACCCAAGGCACATGCATCTTGCAAGTGGGTTTAACACAGACAAATGACTGGTGCAAAGCCATGGCCTAAAACTCAATGCCAAAAATGTACTATAATGCCCTTTGGGAAACTGTCACCTCAATTTAATTATTCCATTGATAAAATACCCCTAAGTGTTGACCTAGTCATAAGGAATCTGGAAACATGTGTAGACAGCAATCTGGTCTTGGATTGACACATAGCTAAGATAATAAGAAAATCATTCTATGTTGCCCAGTTTATAGGTAAGAGTATGGCATCCAATCCAAGCAAGTCACAGTACCACTCTATTTGGCCCTTATTAGACCTGTCATTGAATACAATGCCCACTTTGGCATGTATCTAACCAGACACTTGCAATACTTGAAACACCCACAATGTTTTCTCACCAGGATAATTCAGGACACAAATGTACTGTCCTACACTAATTATTGAAAGACTCTGTATTTAGTTACCTAAAGGCTGCTGAGAGGGGATCTTTGCCTGGCTTATAGGGCTTCTTCGACGAAACCCTGATGGATCTGTTGCACACACACTAAACAAACAGCACAGAAAATGCTAAATCCTGGGATCTGAACTTCACTTGTGACATAAACGAAACATGTTGGAAAGATAGATATATATCACAAAGGATCTCAGCACTACAGAATATTCTCCTGCATCCATACATCTATTTAAATGAAACCTTGACAACTGGATGTGAAATCATAAATTTACCCCCAGTCAAACCCCTATGTCCCTTATATACAGAGGCCATCAATAAGAGAAGTATTATCTTAACTAACACTTCCCTACAAATCCTTTGCTGCCTGCATTATAACAAGCCTCTCCCCATGGTACCTGGGACTAAAATGGCTTGGGGTACATAGCTAGGCTTGTAATGGCCGTAGTGATAATTAGACTAGTAACAACCTATAAACTTATAATATTGCAGATAATATTAGTGTGGCTTATGATGGCCTCTCTTCCTTGAGCTAGTAATCAAGGAGCCTCAATCCTCACCACTGATATGGGTGAGAAGCAGTCATTTAAAAAAGGAATAGAGTTACAAGTGCTTTCAAATGCAGCTCCCTGCATGAAACACAATTTCTACCAACAGCATACATAGAACACGCTCCAGACCTGGGACTGGAGACTCTGTCTCTCCAAATCTCAAACAAGACTCACTTTGGAGCATTATGTCCCAGCTCCAAGTAGCTGATACAATCAGACCTGGTTATTGGATTTTCACACACACAGACTCCTGGAAAAGGCTGGTACAGATTTACTAACTATACCCCCTTCTGCCCAGGCTATAAGGTAACTACTCTACCATCAGTCAACCAGTCTCAGGCTCTTACAAAGGAATCCAATTATACTGAGTAAAATCAATACTAACATAAATGGAAGAGTGTAAACAAAGCAGACAGGCTCTTCAGAGTGGCAAAGGCGTCACTCAAAAAACACAAGTACTCTCAAGACAGTAAAAGTATTCTCTAAAAGACCAGCCACAATGAAAAGTATAAAAGCTATTAATAATAAATAATAAAGTAGAAAACATGAGGAATACTAAATATGTAAGTACAATTAACATTAGACTTTCAATCACAGGAGAGAGAAAAATAACACAATTGGATAGATTCAAACAGATGCAGAAAAGCACTACTTAATCTAACTGTATTTCAAACAGGTGGAGAAAAACAATACTTAATTAATCTAATTGTATTTCCTGACTGTCTAAAGAATAATGTTCCCTAACTAACTTAATCAATACAGCAAGGCAAGATTAGATGCTGAGATGCTTACTTCCACAAGGCAAGGTGATGAGCTTCAAACTTCTAACTGAACTGAACTGAACTAACTGAACTGTGATAAATGACATAGATCTTTATATCAGGTAGAAAGAAAACAAAACAAAACAAATTGCTTTGAGAGTTCCATCCTCTCAGTGCTGGTTATAGAATGACATCAGACTTGATCGCCTGACTCTATTACAATGCACTCAGAGCTTTGTTAAAATCTGATGCAGTATCTGAAACCTATAGAGCAATTTTCAGAACTTCCACTCTTCCCTTCCATATTCCTTTGTTTAAACATAAACATTTAATCAATTATAATAACACTGATGATACATTTTTAACACAATCATCTGTACAAGTCAGTGTGATAGCCATATGACGCAAATGTATTTACAAAACTCCAGCCACCTATGCTAGCATATATTACACATGCACTGCCCTATTCTCCCTGGCACAGATGTCAATACCTCATATTGTCACATCTCTCCACCAGTTTAGAGACTCAAGCTAGTTTTTCAACTGATCCTGGGAAAACATTGCTTGAGAGAAATGGGCATATCTGAGAACACATTAACCTATACTCTGTCTTGACAGTCCATTGCATTGGCATTGCTGATCCCACTACAGTGCAGTGCTGTCATGCCATATGCCTGCAACCCTTGGCTTCATCTTAATAACTTGACATTTTGTTGGCTGACTCTGTGCAACCATGTTAAGGGACTGTGGTCTGTACCCACAGTAAATTTCCTTCCATACAGATAAGGCTGAAGTTTCTACAGTACCCATACTATGGTTAGATATTCTTTTTGCACAGCTGCATAACATTCTTACCTAGGTTGGAGTCTATGGCAGAGATATATGACTGGATGCTCTTCTCTGTCTGAGGAAACTTGGCTGAGTACAGCCCTCTCCCCATGGTTTGAAGCATCCACCTGCAAATCAAATTATTTGCTGTAATCTGGACTGGCTAACACAGGGGTCCTCCCAAATAACATTAAACTTTTAGAATGTCTACTTGCAAGCTGGGGTCCATATTACCTTATCTGGCCTGTTTTTCCTTGTAAGATCTGTGAGGGGAGCAGCTATTGTACTATAATTGGGAAAAAAAACTTTCTATAATACCCCACTCTCCCCAAGAATGCCCTCACTTGCTTTTTGGTAACAGGAGCAGGCCACAGCTGAATAGCTTCTACGTTGCCAGGTTCTGGCCTAATCTTACCACTCCCCACTCTATGTCCCAGGTACGAGACCTCTGCCATACCTGACACTTACTGAGCTTAGTGGTCAATCCTGCCCTTTGCAATCTGCCCAGAACTTCCCTGACATGTTGAGGCTTCATCATGTTAACATAGTACTATTTGTATCACTACCTACTGCCTAGCAGGTTTACCATGTAAGTAAGAATAATGACCTGCCTTACCACTTTAAAGGGTCCCTTGAAAGCTGCCTGCAGCTTATTGTGTCTGAAAGGAATGAGCACCATAACCTGCTGCCCCACAGCATACTCTCGGGCTCAAGTATTCCTGTCATACCAGACATTTTTCTGCTGTTGGGCTCCTTTCTGAGAAGCTTGCCATAGAGCAGGTGAAAGCGCTTAACAGTTAACCATTGGTTTTGTTACAATAAACTGGTTTTGTTCACAGTTGACCATTGTAAGTGATTATTTAACATATGGTTGCTGCTATTTCTACGGAATTTAGCGTCTCAAGACACGGAGGTGATAAGCGTTCTTTTCTGGTTGTTGGATATACTGAGGAACATAAAATTATGACTTAGATTGTTCTGTAAATATTTAAAAAGAGTATTAGTTGGATTATGATTTTTAATGGCATAACAATGTTTATAAATACATTGAGTGCTCTTTGAATTTTACCTACATAATACTTACTTAATACTTAAAACAGACTTTACACAAAGCTTAATGAATCACACATTCAGACACAGAAGTCATGAAACAGTTTGACTTAATAGGACCCATATTTTTAATAGTGACCCTTGCCCCCTCATATATAAAAGGACAAAATGAACACATCCCACATTTATATGTGCCTTCTTTTTTGGTACTAAAAGTATTGCTTCTATCAGACATATTTCCTAAATGTTCAATGTAATTCTTAATGCACCAATTCTTTCAAAATCTATACATGGTTTGGCACCTATCGCTTCTGTATTCATTACATCAATATAAAACACCTTCCAGTTTTTTCTAATGATGTTAGACAGTCATTCAATGTCTCTGTTATAAGGTAATATTAAACTTTTATTGAATCTAGTGTCCTGCAATCATTCTTTGGTGAGACAACAGAGTCTGTGCCTACCAATGGATAAAAGATTCCCTAAGCCTTTTTTCAATAAATCTCATCAAAACTATTGAGAGGAAATTGTGCTGGATAACCTCAGCAAATAAACATGGACCATAATTTGTCACATTCCTCTTGGAAAAGGTCAGGGCTAGAGATCATTCAACAAAGTCTGACCAACTACCCTTTAACTAGAGGCTTCTTCTGATGATGTGGGTGGCAACTGCTGTAATGAAGAAGACTATTAGAACTGATCAGTTTTCTGAATATATTAGATACAAATTTATTGCTTATAACATCTTTAGTTACCTGGACATCTAGATAGTTAAGAGTCCTAGTAGACTGTTCTACTGAGAACCTCAAAAATGTGTAGTGTTGTTATTATAAGAAAAAATTCCATTAACCTTTCTTCTGTGTCCCTCCACATAATCTCAATGTTATCCAAAGAACCTACCATATAAACACCAAGCTTTTTCATAACCAGAATTAATACAAATAAGTGCTCCCAGTGTGCCATAACTATGCTGGCAAAAACTGGAGCACACGTCTCCCATAGGTACATCAGTTTTTTTTATACAACAAGCCTTCAAAATAAATAAATAAATAAAACTATTCTCCAAATTAATTCCATTAATGTTTTAAAGACATCAACTGATTTACTAATAGGTTTGCTCCACACAAATAAGCATAAAACTATGTCATTTCCAGATCATGAGGGATCACAGAAAGCAAGGTCTTAACATCTATTGTGACCATAATTAAATAATCAATTTACATGTCCTGACTAATACTTTTTAAAAAAATCCCATTAGTCCTTGTAAATATGTTTTTTTCTTATTTCAGAACATCCTTCAATTTGTGGTCTACAGACTTAGCCATGTCACAGGTCTTTGACCCTTTGGCATCAACAATTGTTCAAAGTAGAGGATCTGCCACGTTTTTGTGTAACTTTAGAATGCCAAAGATACCTGGTGTTCTAGGAAAATCAACAGAAAGAAGACTAAACTCATGTGGCATGATTTGCTCCTTCATCAATAGATCATATAACATAACATCTATGTTTTTCTATGCTAGGTTTAATTGATTTATATAAATCTCTTCATACTGATCTGTTAACAATAATGCTTCCATTTTGAAATTAGTCCATTCTATTCATAACAACCAAACCATCCCCGTTGTCCGCTTTCATCAATTGAATATTCTTATTTCTACACACTGATGTCAATAAATGCATTTCAGCTTAGTATAGATTAAATAGATTTCTCAATAATGAATAAATATCATGCTTACATAGTACTTCAAATATAGAGATAATGGGATGAAGAGGGGGATTGTATGTAGTAGAGTTCCTTAAGTCGTGACCAAAATCTATGTTATGCTTGTTGTGAAACAGTATAAATAAATTCAACTTTCTTGTATACAATTTCAGATCTAATGTTGCTCTAGTCAAGTCTGTTTTTCTAGAAGGAATAAAAGTTATAAAAGTCATACCTTTTTCAGGTAAGTTTGTGTAGTCAGAACTAAAATTATAATCACTAAAATTATAAATTTTAAAATCATTGTAAGAATTAGTAATGACTTTTTGGCTACTTATACCACCAATATTGCTTACTTTTTTTCCTCTCCTTCTTCCTGTTGTGAAATGACATGTCTTCCTGCAACTTTCTCTTCTTCTTCTGGCTTTTCCTGGTTAGGGGTCACCACAGCGGATCTCCTTGTCCGCTCAAGATTGGCAGTGGAGTTTTACGCTGTCGAGTTGCCAGCCCGGTGCCCAACCTTCCACAGAAGGCACACATGCCCACACTCACACCTAGGGCCAATTTAGAGTGTCCAATCCACCTGCAGCATGTCTTTGGGATATGGGAGGAAACTGGAGCACCTGGAGGAAGCCCACACGACCACAGGGAGGACACGCAGACTCCGCACAGAAGGCACCCCTGCCGAGGATCGAACCGGAGAACCTCTTGCTATGAGGTGGCAATGCTAACCACTGCACAACCGTGGCCACCCCTTCCTGCAACTTTCTCTAATTGTACAAAAAAGGATGGTTACCCTTCCCAGGATTCTGATTGAGAATTTTCTAGGATCTCCTTGGATCTTATCAAAGGTGGGGGGGTCTAAAGGGTCTGAAGGGTCAGTTGTTTAGTTCAAAGTTGATTCACTCTGTTCACCTGTATCAAATTCATTGTAATATGAATCATTACTACCTACGGGAGGGGTTTAGGGTAAGCCTTATCCCTCTCATAATCACCCAAGTCTCTATGCATTTTCCTTTCTTCCTTATTCTTGATAGAATTTACAGTTTTGTCCACTTTAAAAAAAGCTTTTTACCATAGTCTGTCTTATGTAAAGAAAATGTTAAATAATTTTTAATATTAGTGTTCAGCTGATTAATCTCACTTTAAAGTAGATCCATGTTCTTCTGATTAAATTTCATAAGTACTTCCATCAGTTCCAATCGATGCCTATCAAACAAATTCATTAACTCATGATGCAGTTTGCAACCCTACTTGAGTCCTGCTGGATATTTCCAAAGTCAAAGACCATTAGGGATTAATTTATTTCTTACGCATTCTCAAAAGTAACTGTTCTCTAGCTGCAGTTTACGATACTTCAGAACTTTGTTTTCATAAATATGCAGCTGACTTTGTACTGTTAAACCTCAGCTGTTATTTTTTTCTTAAATGGCTATCAAAAACAGAGCTACTATTCAGCCACTCATAAAGATTAAAAACATTAAACTTGTCATTACCAGATGGTTGAGATTGTCTTGCATCTCTCAAATGAGCCATATTGCAGTTCTCATCACCACAGTTAACAAACATTGGTTGTGGTTGTGAGTGGTAGTAATATTCCAAGAACTTGAATCAGTCATAGATCTTAATGTTTGAAACCTCCTCTACTTGGCGGATGAGTTGCTGAATCAATTAGGTTAAATTACCCATAGAGTTATTAAACTTGTCTTAGGAAAAAAGCATGCCAGCTCTAGCCTCTCTATTAGTTCCATTCAACAAAGTCATGTTTCCGGTGCAACAAACACAAACATGAAGCAGGAACCACAAAGAAAAACAGGATGTGAGCCACCTCAGAATTACACTATTGCCAAAAAAAGCACAACAAGGAAGCCAGGTGATACCCAATTAAACATAAAAAAAAATCTCATGAGTAGCTGTTAATTTGTTTGAGTGTGAAAAAAAAAACACCAACAATAAAAAACAAAGAGAATGTTTTGATCTAAGTTCTTTCATACCTTCTTGTTTGAGCAAGACTTCATCAGAGGTAAACCAAATACATGTGCATCACTTTCTTATGTAGCAAAAACAATTATGTATGATTTAAATCTTAAAGGAAAATCCACCTAAAAGTTGTATGCAGCAATTTATTGAATAAGCACAAACAACTAAACATTCACATGTTGGATGTATATGTATAAACAAACATACAAATATAAAAAATATATATTAATACATTCATACAATAAATGAATTAAAATTTGTTAAAAGTTGATAGATTTTAACTTTAATATTGGCAGTATGGAAATTGCCTCATTCAGTACATTAGGACCAATGACATGTCATTTTATCTGCCTCTCAAGTTCCTTGGTTTCTAACAGAATTTTCTATGGACCTCCCCTATTCTTATGTTTCAAGATATCCAGACCAATAAAACTTAAAACTATAACCTAGATTGGTCTGTAAATATTTCCAAAGAGTACTAGTTGGATTATATTTTTTAATGACATAAATATGTTCATAAATACATTTGTTGAGTGTTGTTTCAGTTTTACCTACATAATACTTAAAACAGGCTTCACACAAAGTTGAATCCTACACCAATGCACTTTATAAGCACTTACACGAGTGCATGGATCGTGCAATCCCTAACAGAACCTAGATGCTATCCTCCAAAAAAAGGGAGCCAATCTGGTGGTCCCCCACCATAAACAAACTCTACAACAGAAGAAAGAAACTGTTGCAAAAGTGAGTAAAATCTCATGATTGGAGGAACTCCCTGGTCAGCCTCAGTAAGAAGCTGAGATCCCTCATAAAATCCTCCAAAGCTAATTACGAAAACAAAATCGCCACTGATTCTAAAGTCAACCACAAAACATTCTATAGCTATGTCAAGAATCTCAATGGCAACATTCAGATCTGCTCTGAGTTACAGCACTATGGCACTAAATATACAGAAGCAACTGATATTGCCAACTTCCTGGCAGATAGGTTCAGTGCTAACTTTACCCCCCTCTCACCCCCTAAAGGGCTCATCTCTATACCAGAAGAATACAAAGTTCCTGTAATCATGGCTGCACAGTTAAAAACCACACTCTCCAAAGCCAAGAACACAGCATCCGTGAGACCTGAAAACATCCCAGGCTGTGTTCTATATGAACTACAGAATGAACTGGCACCCCACCTAAGTACCATGTTCAATCATAGCCTCACCTCAGGCTTTGTGCCCATTGAATGGTGCACAGTGATGGTTATCCCACTCCACAAAGGGGGAGCCACCACGGACCCCAGGAACTACCACCCCATTAGGCTGACGAACCTGGTCTGCAAGGCTATGGAATGTATCGTCATGGAACTTATAAACTATGACATTGGTAATCTCCAAACTCTGGACCCCACCCAGTTCGGGTTTGTAAAAGGCAGATCATGTCTCCTAAACCTGATAGACATCTTTGAAGCGGTCACCAAAGCCGTAGATGAGGGTAAGGTGGTTCACACAGCCTATCTAGATCTCGCCAAGGCTTTCGACATCATCCCCTACTCTGGAATTATAGATAAATTCACTAAGCTAGGTATAAATCCCTATGTCACAAGATGGGCTGCCAACTGACTCACTGACAGAACCCACACTGTGAAAGTAGCAGACTCCAAATTCAACTTCAGACCAGTGACAAGTGGAGTACCACAGGGTTCAGTCCTTGGTCCTCTCCTGTTTGGTATCTGCTTCTCAGAAGTACAGGCTAGCATAGAAGGTCTTTGGCTAATGAAGTTTGCAGATGACTGCAAGCTAGGAACCATAATCGAAACTCCTAATGATATGGACATCCTACAAAAGGGCCTCACTGAGACAGATGCCTGGTGTCAAAGCCATGGCCTCAAGCTCAATACCAAAAAGTGCATTATCATCCCTTTTGGTAAAAACTCTGTACCCATAAACTACCACATAGGTGGTAGTCTACTTAACACCAAAAGTGTGATAATAGACCTTGGGACACAGGTAGACAGTAGTCTCTCCTTTGATAATCACATCACCACAGTAATCAGGAAATCCAACACCTCATCACAAAAGGTTTCTCATCCAGGAAAAAAAGAGGTCATTGTTCCCCTTAACTTGCCACTCATTAGACCCATTATAGAGTACAACGCCCCTTTTGATATGTACCTCACAAGACATCTACAACAACTATAAAGGCCACAGAAATACTTCACAAAGAGGATTACCGGCCTCAAACAGATGCCTTAAGCAGACCATCTCAAAAAACTCCAGCTTTACTCTGCCGCATCTCGCCTACTCAGAGGCGATCTCTGCCTAACATACAAAGCTATGTCAAACCCAGAGCTGTTGGACACGTTCCACGTAAAGAAATCCCATTCCCTCTGAGCTACACACTCTAGGGACCTAAACCTTGTCACCACAATAAACAGAACATACTGGAGGGATAGATTCCTTTCCCAGAGACTTCCCATACTATGGAACAAACTACCTATCTATATCAAACAAAGCTCCTCATTAGCACTCTTCAAGAAAAATCTTGATGACTGGATGGGAGATAGGAAATTCACCCCAGGGATCACTTCTCTGGCTCTGCTTGACAGGGGCACAGGAAATAATTTTCTTGGGTGGCGAAAGCCAGGATACCTTTTGCTAGGCTTATATAGGCCCTAGGGCCAATAGCCTAGTACCTACCTATGAATCTATGAACCTATAAATAAATCACACCTTTAGGCATATAATTCATGAAACAGTTTGATTTAATAGAAACAATATTTTTAATAATGACCCTTGCACTCTCATATGTAAAGGGACTAAATGAACACATCCCACATTTATATGTGCCTACTTTCTTGGTACTAAAAGTATTGCTTCTATCAGACATATTTCCTAAACATTCAGGTAATTCTTCATGCACAAGTCCTTCCAAAAAACTATACATGGTTTGGGACCTATGCTTCCATATTCATTACATCAGTATCAGACACCTTCCTGTACTTTCTAATGATGTTGAATAGTCTTTCATTATCTGCGTTATAAGTTAATATTAATATTTTATTAAAGCTTGTGTCCTGCAATCATTCTTTGATGTGGCAGTGGAGTAGATTCCTAACAATGGATAACATGTTCTCTCAGCCTTTTTTCAATGCATCTCATCAAAGACATTGACAAGAAATTGTGCTGGATAACCTCAACAAATAAACATGGACCATACTTGCCAATAAAATTCTCTTTGGTTTTCATCTTTGGTGGTTTTTTACACTCAACCAAGTTAGCAGACACTCACAGGAGTTTTTATATGTTTAATTTGATATTCCCTGGCTTCCTTGTTGTGCTTTTTGGGTGACAGTGTGGTTCTAAGGTAGTTTATATCCTGGTTATCTTTGTGGTTCCTGGTTTACTTTATTTTTTATACTTTTTGGTTTTTATTCAAATGGAGAAAAATCAGGCTACTTTATATATATATATATATATATATATATATATATATCTATATATATATATATATATATATACGTATGTATATGTGTATGTATATATGTTTGTATGAATGTATGTTTGTGTGTATGTATGTATATACTTATGCATGTATGTATTTATTTTGGATTGATCAGGCTATGTCTCTAATGTCTTAAATAGTAACACTGTGATGGCTGTCATTTATGAGGATTCAATCTCATATTTAAAGTAGTTTCTATTTTTTATTTCTTAGCTAGGCTTTTATTATGTGTTAATGACTTTTCCCATGGGCTTGGCTGTCATAAACTTTATGTTGACAGGTCCAGTGAGGTTTTTTGTTGCAGCAGTCTGAAAGCAGGTTATTGCTAGATTTCATTGATGACTTTGGAGGCAAATTTGACAGCTTGAATTAATAATACAGTTTTATATCTAGACATTTTCTCTATGTTTTCTTTTGTAGGGGTTAATCTACTTTCTAATATATTATTAATTATTTTAATTATTTTATTCATTTATTTTGAAGGAAGCATGTGTTTATTTTAGGAGGTTTGGATTTCATTAAGATTATAATATACACCCCCGGATTCACTATCCTTCTGTGCAGGACTAGATTAGCGACGCATAGAAGTGGACGTTTAGGAGCAGGACGGCAGCATGCCATGCATAGTAATGAAGGTGTGCTGCCTGAGCTCCTAAACAGATACAGAACATGTACAAGTGCAGGGGGCCTGTCTGAGAACAGAGGTCTCAGAATATACATGCCACTGCAATCAAGAACAGCAGTGTAGGAGTAAGAATGAGCGAGACCACTCATAGGTGTATGCATACCCCCAGCAACATTCCCCCAAGTGTACAAGAGCAATAGTTACAAAATCTAAATATAAAGACTTTTTTTTTTTTTTATGAAACAGATCAAATTTAACCATAGGTGCGTGGGTTTGCCCATCACTTAGCTACTGTTAATGCAGCTTAAATGGCACAAGAGGATAAAATGCAAGATAGATGCAAATGAAGCAGTATAGCAATAGTGTAGTGGGCAGAGCATTTGCCTTATGTGCAGTCATTCCCGGTTCGAGTCTCACACCAGTACAATCAATTTTCCATGTCAAATTACTGTATGATCAATTTATTTTGTTGCAAAACCTACGACATAACATATATTTGTAAACTGGAGTACTGCATTAAATGCAGATGTGAGGTGTCATTGTCATAATGTTGCAAAGTCCACAGATAATCACAAGTGCCCCATACAATATATGTACACAGGAATCAGGGATACAAATGGAAGGTAACATGTATAATGAATGATAAATCTATACAGGTGCCTAATCCACCACCTGCCCAAGAACCATTAGACATCACTGTCTAAATTAGTGCGGTGGTAAGCGTGTGTAAGCACTAGTAAGCAGGAGTAAGCATAGTTATGCAGTAGTAAGCAGGAGTAACCATATTTAAGCAACAGTAATCGGCTTTCAGACCATTTGCATGGGGGTAAGCAATGCATACATAGGTTAAGCAATCCTGAAGCTAACTCACTGTACACATACTTAACCAGATGTTAGCATTGCTTACCTTCATGCAAGCCCACACAAACCCACTTACAATTGCTTAAAAGTGCCTTAAGCACTCTCTATGCATCAGCCACTGTTCTGGTCAGAAACAAAATAAACAGTCTTTGCAGATCTTGAACCAAGTACCCTGTACACTACTATCACAGTAGTTAACCACTAAGCCATTACAGCAGGGCATAAGACTGAGGTATCACCAAACAGATCCTCACCATAGGAAATACAAACTGAGCATGTAAAATGAATCTATATACAGTTTTATATTGTATAAGCAACTACAGAACATAAATATGTGAACTGGTGTACTGCGTTAAGCCCAGATGTGAGGTGTCAATGTAATAAAGTGTTGCAATCCCCTAATAAACACAAGGTCCCCATACAGTGTATGTACACATGAATCATGGATACCAAACACATATATAACATGTAATGAATAATAAATCAATGCCACAATGCAAATATAATGCAACTTAAGTATTAAGCAACGCTAAGCATTGAACAGCCCAGCTTAGTAGGTGTAAGCAATGAGTATGCCAGCTAACTTAATCTGTCCATTGTTAAAACCCTTTAAGCAATGCCAACCTTAGGTAAGCAGGTTTGCCCATAGTGTAGCCTTTTCAAAACCATCCAATCATGGCAAAGTTTGGGAAATCGACCCTATTTAAACCCAACAGGCAGGAATACATCTCATAACTGGTTGTAGCTTCCCCTTGTAGGCACCATGTCTGGAATGGGAGAGGGTGTGTACTTTCGGGCGCAGCACTGGGGCATCCGGGAGTCCAGAGTCATGGCGGGACTCCTTGTGAAAGACCATGACATGAGACTGCTGCAGGGCCAGTACCAGGGTTCCCAATACAAAGTAGAAGCATGGGACCGTCTTGCCCGTGACCTCACTACAGCCACTGGCATACCCCAAACTGGTGAGCAGATCAGGCATCACTATGCTGACCTGAAGCGGTGAAAGGGGGATTTCTTGGATCAGTGGAACCAAGAGGCTAGGAGGACAAGGGAAGTCCAAGCCATGTGCAAGTATCAGTCCACTACCAGTTTAATAATTGCCAGCTCATGTATATTATGGAGTGGCATGGCTAAATATTCCTCTTATATCTTTCACAGCGGCAAGTGAGTAGGCAATGAACCAGGAGGCCCATGGATGTAGATTGGAGCGGTTGCAACGTGAGGCAGGTTAGTAATACTCTTGCATGTACTGTCATAGGAAATAAATTTAAAAGTAGTAGTAAGTTAATTGCCTGTATAAAACCTGTATTGTTTAAGGCATGTGCTGCATACACCACAGAATATGGCAGGAAGAGTCTCATACAGGTTGTATGTAAATAAAAGCATAATAGCCTGACAATAAAGGTCTAACTGCTGGACTGCATGTGTTTACTCTGGTATCATATGATAATGTAGATTTGCAATCACTTAATAGTACTGTTGTATTAAGCACTGTTACCCACACTGTGCTACACAAATAAAATGTGTCGAAATGTCAGTATATGACTGTTGTAATCCCAAGAGGTCACATAGTACAACTGAGAGAGACTTAGAAAACAGTAAAAAGACAGACAACAAACTTCAAATAGCACACTCAACTAATATGTGAACTGTTATATTTTTAGCACACACAGCCATGGTTCGAGTCCTGGGAGTGGTAGTAGGGTGTATACAGAATCATACCCTCAACTGTACAGATATGTCCAGAATGTCCAGTAAATCGGCCCATATCAGCTGCCTGTCCCCCTGGGAAATCAGTGGGATGATCCCAGACGTTTATGCAGCAAACAAGAAATACAACTGATTGTCAGACATGTATAAGAACAAACCTGTCACTCTAGCAACTCCCCAAAATGTTATGAGAGTAATAAGCCAAGTCTGTCCCATCTACACCCCCATGTTGTCAAGCTGTGACCAGAGTGTTTACAGTAACAGATTGAGACGTATGTGCATAATACTAATGTGGAATCGGGTAATTTGTGTGGCAACATTGAGATAGTGCTAACAAACATTGCTCCCACAAGTCTGTCAGATCTCAACACTGTGCCTAGAAATAAAAGATTGATATCCTGTACTGGTACTGTTTACTCTGGTATTGTATGGCATGGTTAGTGTTGCTGTTGCTCTGAATAATAAGGTATTACTCATCACTGTCATCCACACTGTGCTATATAATAAAACTGTCTAAGAAATCCTGTATAAGAGTATTGTGATTACATGGTCAGAATGCAAAACCACAGGATAATTATAGAAAGAACTCAGATAAGAGATACATAGCAATATCTATATAGCACACCCAACTGTGATGGACAGTGTTTTATTTTTAGCAGACATAGCCATGGTTCGAATCCTGGGAGTGGTACTAAGCTGTTTGCAGAATAATACCAAATAAGTGTACATAAATGTCCAGAATGTCCAATGAATCGGCCTATATCTGCAGGCTGTCACCCTGTCCCCCTGGCATATCAATGTGCTAATCTCTGACTTGTAGGCAGCATTTCATATCATATAACTGACTGTCAGGCCTATACATATTTGGAAAATGTCAGTGAAAACAAACCTGTCGTTGTACAATTCACTAAAGGTTTAAGAGGTCAGTAGTCAAAATATGTCCCGGTTCACCTGCATGTGGACAAGATATGCCCAGAGCGTGTGGAAAAAGAGATCAACCAGTATGTGCATAACATCAACCTGGAATCTGGGAGTATGTGTAGAAACAGTTAGTTAGTGTTAACAAACAATACCTCCAAAGGTATACCAGATAAGAGATGTATACTGCAGGTAAAACCAGTTCATGTATATAGTTGTCAACAGCCATACCACTGTCCAAACTAAGAAATAAGGTAGTGTACTAATAGTTGTAAGGCACAGATAACAGCACTGACTAGGAAAGTAATGCAAACTACAGGAAAATGCTAGTTGTTAATTAACATCTCCCCCCCACCATATCTGCAACTATAAACTAAATACACAACTCAATTGGTATGTGTTGACTTAACTCTGATGTTAGGACATATGTCCTATTGTTCGATAATTATTTAAATCTGTTTCTATGCATATGCTATGTTGAAATACTCCCACATTGGTGCCATGCTGCCATCAATGTACTTGCATGCTGTTGTAATTACCACTGTGGTCCCATATATGCATGTGTTCTGTTTGCTATGCAACTGTTCCATATCTGGTGTTTGGGTTTATGGGAATATCTATGCATGCTGTTAAACCTAATTCTAGAATGTGTTGACTATTACTAACCTACATATGTTGATAAAACGTAAGTACCATAGCATGTATGGGAATGCGGGTCCCAGTAGATCCACCTGTCCCACCTCAGCTGGCCGTGACACCGGGCACCAGCATGTCTCTTTGTCCATGGGTCTTGCACCACCTTTGGGTGGAACCACCTCAGGGGATGGGGCTCACCCGCCCTGGGAGCGGGTGTGGACAGGAACCTGTCACCCATTGCTAGGTCTGGGTAGTGGTGCATA
>NC_056731.1:974458854-974478854 GCF_019279795.1 Protopterus annectens
TGATACCCCTCCCATGTTGTAACAGCCTTGGTTAGTAATGGTGCATCCCCCCATAGACTGACATACAGGGGCATTTACCACTGTTACATACACTGCCTTTTGGACTGCATAAGGGCCACATGTATTGTGCAGATGAAGCCCACACATATATGGACCCAACCCCACAATATGTGTGGGAGCCACAACAGCAGTAGAATGATGGCAGGAATGACAGCATGACATACTCACAGGCTACTACATAACAACCCCTGGAAGCATGTCATATAGTCAAAGCCTGATATGTAGGTGGAGGACAGAGGTTGGAACACAGGCCCATATGTGAAATAGTGTTACCATATACTAAGCAAGTCACTAGTGTAACAGGATAGTCTGCAGCACACTCTTAGTCAGGAATATGAAGTCAGAAACACAAATGGATGTAGCCATGTACTTATAGCACTCAACACACACACACAGCCAGTGAGATATCTGACACAAGACCTGTGTGGTTAACAGGCAAAACATAACACTCACACCTATGGCCATCAAGTGGATAGGCACACAGTTGACAGCTATGCAGACAGACTGCAGTCCATGTTAAAATAGTATATACACACAAACCCTGTAACACTGGTGCTATACAATGCATATAACAACACTACTCACACTCTGTTTGTAGTTCTGGAACCTCATACAAATATGTAGCTGGCCTGAGTGGCAAGTTCTCTTGTAAGAGTTATTGCTACCTGCTGTCTGTAAAACTGCTGCCCACTCACATGAAGGATGTCCACCATAAAGGAAAGGTAAAGGGACCACACCCACATGATGTAGGGATTTATAGTAGTGGGTTGCCATGACAGTGGTAATTGGAGGTACTACACAGCATGCTGCATGCAGGTAGCAAGTGGAGGACACTGACTGGTACAGAGGCAATGACCTGATCATGTGCATCACCTACAGAAGCCATGCTGCAATCTATTCCATGCTGCTTAATCCATTTCCTGGAGAGAGAGAGAGAGAGAGAGAGAGAGAGAGAATGAGAAAACAGAAAACAGATCCAGAACCAAAACCACAACCACAACCAAGCCAAAAACGGAAACAAAAGAAGCAGACTAAGGCCATAGCTAAGGAGAGAGCGAGAGAAAAATATACTCTGACAAGGACACCATCCACAACAGACCTCATTCCCACAACAGGTATGTGAAGTATACATGCATGTAATTGACTGCAGTACTTGGTCCATAATACTGGGGTAGATGATGTGGAATAATATATACAGCCATCAGGTGCTGCTGTTGTAATGATCTTCAGCTGAATAAATGCTGTGGGCTATACCTGTCAACTGTGCAGAGCAGCACCAACTGACAAGATGTAAGCCAATATAGTGTGTGTTGTGTAATGGAAAGGATGTATATTACTGTGACCAATAGCTGGTGGTGTAAGTAATGCCATAATGATGGACATGTGGGTTCCAGAGCCCACCACTTGCAGGACACTCAGTTTAACATGTATTGTAGCATACTGAAATGCCAAAGGTGTGTAATAGGCTTACCTGCAATCTGGCCCTATATATACCCCCTAATGTTAGGCTGTGTCCATATGTGGCACCTCTCTGTGTTGTAACAAGTCAGAACAGTGCAGCTGTGCAGGAAAGAGAGTTAGAGATTGTAGACCTGATGTTTGAATGTACCCCATATATAGGTATGTATATGTGTGTGTATATATATATATATATATATATATATATATATATATATATAGATATAGATATAGATATATATATAGATATCTATGTCTACATATATACAGACATATGTAGACATATTTATACAAATACATATATTCAACATAATATATAGCTACACACACACACACACACACACACACACACACACACACACACACACACACAGACAGATAGATAGATAGATAGATAGATAGATAGATAGATAGATAGATAGATAGACAGATATGCGTATGTCTACATATATAAAACACACACACACACACATATATGTATGTAAATGCATGCCCCCTATATTACCACCACAGTGCTGCATGCTATGTGTGAGAGAACAGCACACATAGCAATACACATAGATAGATACAGATTAAGTGTGTGCAACATGGATGGGTATGTCACATGTGAACCTCTTGTTGGGACCACATTGCCCTTGACTGTGAAGTAGTGAATGGTAATATGGGTAAGGATAGCAGGTATATTTTTGAAGGTGGTTCAGGTTGGTAGATATAGAGGACAGCATACAGGGGTGGCATATGACATATGTGGTGGGTAAACACCTTGGATGGTTTGTGTGTTCTGCAATGTGGAAGACCCATGAGCCCCAAATATGGAAACAATGGGAACAAGGCTCCCACCCATTGCTACTTACAACAGCAGTCCATGGCCCTGAATGTGCCTGGCCTGAAGGCTGAGCAGGTGGAGCATGTGTACCCTGTGAATGTGTACTGGGTGCCTCAAGGTGCTGTAGCACGTCCCACATGTGTCTGTGGAGCCCCATATGGAACAGACCCTGGACCTGACCTTGGGTGACAGGATCATGTCTGTGTGTGCCCCCTGGGGGGGGGACAACATCCCCTGAGGTGGTACCACCTGATGGTAGTGCTGGACCCGTAGATGAGGAGGCCCCAGGGTGGGTCCCACATGTGATGTGGCCTGGTAATATGGCCAGATGAGGTTGGAGAGGTGGTTCTGCTGACAAATATTCCATAAACATGCTATTGTGTCACTGTTATAGAACATATGTGGGTAGTAATAGTCTACACAATCCAGAAACATGTCCAACAGAAGACACAGATATCCCCAATAACACAGAATGACAGATGTGCAGCAATCACATACCAAGCATACCACATGCATATATGGAACCATAGTGGCCCTGACAATGGCATGCAGATGAAATAGTCCGTAACAGGCCAGCAGTGATAGTGTCCACACAGGGAACATGACTGCAAACACATAGCACAAAGTGTGGTACAATACAATATATGTCCCACTGGTAGATAAGCTGTAGCCATACTTATTGAGTTGTGTGAACAGTTTGTTGTCGCTGATATGGTGGGAGGGTGATAAAGATGTATATTAAGAACTATGGTAACCTTGCTGTATGAGTTGCTCAGACCTGTTTCTATCTTTATATCTTTCAGTCAAGATGTCCCATGGCCATCTACCCGCATATTCAGTGGCAGAAAATGAGGTTGTGTTGAACCACCTAATACAGCACTGTCCTGTTCTGTTCAGCAGGGCCACCCATGAGCAGCAGGAGTGGACTGTCCTGTGGAATGATCTAGTCCACAGGGTCAGTGATATTGGCCTGCATAACCACAGTTACGAACAGGTCCGGCATCATTGTTCTGACCTGCTATTCAATGCCCGTCGGCATGCTGCTGCAGTCTGGGGTATCACCTCGCAAAAGGGAGGGTTATGTCATCCATCTCCCTGACACGTGTTGAGGAGCTCCTCGCCAGCCTCGAGGCACCTGACTACCTGCACACCCAACAACTGGCAAAGACCATTGTTGAGGTGGGTGCTACCCACACACCAGCTGAGGAGCATGCAGGTAAGGCCACAGGGCACATCAGTAGACCACTGTTGCATATGCATCTGCATCTGTACAGGTATATCATGCATATGTGACATGTCATATATATATATAGTTTGTTGTTGCAGAGTAGTAATAAACCGATGTGCATAAGTGCTAGTATTGTGGACTTGTACTGTTGATGTACTGTAATGCTGCACCTACTCTGTAGCAATGCCACAGCTGTGGCCAATGACATTGCATCTCTCACAATCTTATGTAGGTCCATCTGGTATACCACCAAGGCAGCAGCCTGTAGCTGGTGAGTATGGTTTATGTTCTTGTTTGCCAATACACTGGGCATGGAATGGCTATGGTATATTCCATGCACACATCTAACACATCTACCCCTAATGCATGCCATACATGTTCACGTATTGTTGCTGTTAAATGCACTGCATCACAGTGGTGACCATGATGGGGTATCCAAAGGGTATATCAAACACCTGCAAGATAACTAACATCCTATCATTGCAAAATGTATCCACAGGGATGAACCATAATTGTGGGACACATGGCCTGCAGTAGGGACATGTGTGAAACATCACCCTCATACAGTGAAACAACAGTGTATATACCAGTATTACAATGGCAACTGTTACAGATCTACACTACAGCATAACATATTATTGTGGTCCACATTAGTAGCTGGGACTAGGCTGCAGCACATTCTGTTCAGTGTATGGG
Organism: Protopterus annectens; assembly: GCF_019279795.1. Taxonomy (NCBI): domain Eukaryota; kingdom Metazoa; phylum Chordata; order Ceratodontiformes; family Protopteridae; genus Protopterus; species Protopterus annectens. The sequence continues at coordinate 974,463,123 of NC_056731.1, forward strand.
ACACTGCAAACTGACACATATGTGTAGGCCATACTTGTGAAGCATCTGTAAAAAGGCTGAAGGTGGGGAGTCCGTGCTAGCATGATACACCAGTGCACTGCAGCAGGGATGCTAAAGATGATAAGAATGGCTGTATCTGCACACAGTCAGGTTCAGGAACTGTAGCAGATGTAACCCTACTTCCACAGCAATAGTGATGGCAGTGTGTGAACACCAAGAGATGTGCACATGAGTAGACCTTGCAATCATGCAGAGTTTGGGAGCATGTGTAGGGCAGACTGACCATACACTGGCAAATGCAGATGGCCCATGCTAGTAAACCCCTGCTAGGAATAGTGACTGCTGTAGTACATATAACCGTAGGTGCAACAAACCGTCATGATAAGGGCATGCACACATATGAACCCACAGAGCGTATGCATTGCGGTCAGCATCTGCACACCTAACATGTTTCTTAGACACTGCCTGTGAATGTACAGGACATATGTCACATATCAGGCTCATGTACTGTTAATATATGTGGTGATGTGGTCTCATGGCAGATCAAGGAAGACCGTGTCGTATTGATAAGGGTGTGTACACTCCCCATAGCCACGGCATGGTCTGATGGTTGTCAGTGTAATAGTATTGGATTGGTCATTCTTGCACCTCTGATGTTGAGATCTGTAAACCAGACATCAGGCATTCACAAATGACATCTGTCCACATATCATGCCAGGTATGTGTTACTAAAAAACTTAGGGGCTGTGAGCATTAGAGCAGACATAACTGACACAGTATTACACATTCAGCAATGGGTTGTACACCTGTGAGGTTTGGTGCACAGTACATGTCAGGGTGCAGAACAGGTGCACAACAATACTGTGTATATGGGTGCAGTGTTTTCCAGGGGAAGGGGCATCACCTATTAACACAGCCCATGCATCACACACATGTATACTGTTCCTAGCATGGATTGACTATAGGTGCCCTGCATGCTGTTGAGTACCATATGTTATACATGTTGACAGATGGATAATGGGAGGACTGTCTGTACTATCTTTGTGCAACCTCACCTGTGTGTGTGTGTGTGTGTGTGTGTGTGTGTGTGTGTGTGTGTGTGTGTGTGTGTGTGTGTGTGTGTGTGTGTGTGCACGTATGTGTAGGCGGGGGTTATTTTGTCTATAAGTGCAATCTGGTGCAGTGGAGGGTGGTTAATGCATGTAGGATGTGTGTTTGCATATGTGTGTGTTTGTGTGGATGTCCATGTATGCACATGTGTGATTGTGGGGTCGTTCATATGGCAGTACTTCACTTTGGGATCGTGCAGTACATGGACATGGACTGACACATGAGACATCGGGCATACTTGTCTGGTATGTAATCACAGGACAGCTGATAGTATAATAAGGTCTATAGCATGGAACATGCATTGGGAGGGAAAGTAGACACCAGGTATACCCTTAATATTGCAATCAGCAGAGAGGTGAACAACAACCCATGTATGCAGCAGTACAGATACACTGAGGAATTACTAGACAACACCAGGGAGTCTATCCATATATTACAGTTGTCACATGATAGGTTGATTGAGCAACAGATATGGCATGTACTGAGCAATACTTACACGTAACACTCCAGTGCATGACATTATGGTGTGAACGTAGTAGCCCCTAACATATAGGGGCCATGTTCACGATGTCCGGACATACACAGGGTGAACACTGAATGACAGTAGTGAGGCCATATAAAACCTACTCCACTCAGGTCGAGCGGGTAATGGAGTAACAGGTGTTGTGTTGTGATCACTCGTCTAGGCATTTATAGGAATGATATGTTAATGAGTGGTATTAATGAGTGTATGTTACCAAGTGTGATGCAGGATGGGGAACTTATGTGAATAAATGTAGGACTGTCTGTAAGTCAGGGAGAGGTAGGTATTAAGGTGGAATGTCTCTCTCTCTCTTTGTGTGTGTGTGTGTGTGTGTGTGTGTGTGTGTGTGTGTATGTGTGTGTGTATGTGTGTACTGTTATGCAATGCTGTACAGGTCTTAAAGTGCATTTCTTGTTTTCCCCTACAGATGGCAAGGTGAGTCAGGGTCCCTCCTGCATGCAATCTGATGTTAGTGTCCATAAAGACATTGGAGATGATGATAGTACGGTTGAGGCACAGGTGTTGTTGTCAGGGGCTGAAACTGTCATTTGACATCCCCCTCTTAGCAATCCCAACCCTGCACACAGTTTCAGTGCCTATACATACCCCATCACCAGTGGCCATAGCAGAAGGACAGTTGGTGGTTGGTGGCAGCGCACAGGAGAGTGTGGTATCCATGCCTACTGTGTCTGGTCACAGCAGGCATAGCCAGATGTCTGGCAGGGCACCACATAGGCAGATGTACTAGAGTGCTCATGGTAGGGCCGCTGGTCATCATGCCCCTGGCAGAAAAGCCACAACTGGTACCATCAGGCACATGTTTCAGACTGTCATGGGGGTGCAGGCACATATGGAACTGTACACCAGATAGGGCCTGAAGCTGCAGAGGGCTGCTCTCACATTTCCAAGTGACAACTTCCATGGACTGTCTGGTGCCCTCCATGCTCATACTGAGGTCATGGATAGATGGTTTGGTGAGATGGTGGGCCTCATCAACTGTGGTTTGTCCATGCTTGAACATGTGGTGGGACTGCAGCGACAGCTGCGTGGACGTAGGCCAGCAACACCAACAGCTGGCACTCAACATGGACTTGCTAGGACACCAAGGCGCTCCCGTAGTGGCAGTACCAGCTCCGGAACTGCAGGGGGAGCACTGTCCACACCACACCACAGCAGGCCACGTGAACATGGCCCTGGCCAGTCCCAGGCGGGACCTGGTTCCAGCAGACATCTGTCATCATCAGTGGAGAGTAGCACATCGAGGTCTGTACCTGGACATGTCAATGGAACTCCTGGCAGGCACAATCCGTGTGTCCATAGCTGGAGGCGGTGAACTGCACATCCTGCCAGGTATGGTCTGCAGCTGTCTAAAAAAACACTTGTAAAGGGCAGCCATATGGCAGAACTGTGTGCATGCCTACCCACACACTATACGAACACACCTAGGGAAACCCCATACCTACACACACTGCATCACCATGCCCAGTTCAACTAATTACACCCCTCACCCACACACATAGTGTCACATGTATAGCCCATCCTTGGTCTCTGGTAAACCAACAACACACCCTGTGCATATGATGATACCTGTGCCACATCCCTGTCATCCATAACATCAATGCAGGGATAGACTACTGTGATTCTGATGCACATGGTGACTGTACTGCAGTGCACCAATGTATTGCAGTGTAACATGTTGTCAGGAGTAATGTTTAATGCATACATGTCAGGTAATGTAGCTGTCCAGCAATGATGCATTATAGCTGTTAGTAATACTGGGTGATTGTTGGCTTTCTTTGTTATCCATTTGTATCATAGGTGTGCAATGTGTCAGCAGGAGGATGTTCTGCAGTCATATTCCACAAGGGGTATGGCACTATGGTGATACCATGGCTGTGACATTTCCGGGGTACAGTTGAACACGTCACAGGTATGTATAACAGTTATTGTCTGTGACACATGGACAGGTGAACCGCTGAGACATGTATAATCAGCAACCTGATGTAGACCCATGCACATACATGCACACTCTTACTTGGCAACACTGGGACTATACCCCTACCTAGGTATGTAGTGCTACTGAACTGTGCGGCTCTCAATGCACACACCACATAGTGTTTAGGTTGAGGTGTGTACCAGGTTACATGTCACATGCAGCATATCCCCAGACATGTACAGTATGGTAATGGGAGATGTAATTGTTGTATATGGACAATACATTGTATGACATACCATCATATACACATTAGCAGACATACATCCGAGAGACCTGGACCTATTGGTGCTAACTAACTTGTGTATGTGTTCAATGTGTTATAGGTTGGCTGCACACAGCACATGCATAACTGGGCTGGATTGTGGTATCAGTTACCTGTATGGTTGATAGCGACTGTGGTCACCATAAAGTGGTACATTGGATATATACTGGGTGTATCATGGTGTAATGACAGTGTACACAGCACCCACATCCCACAGTGGATATTGTACTCACTGGAACCCATACCCACCATCACACATTGCCCATGACTGCAATACAACCCATTGTATATCCCAACAGTGGTACTACAGGGATATGCATTTAATGCACATGTCAATGGCATAGTAGGGTGTTACATTATCATGCCTCACATATGGGCAGAAACAACACTATCCACACTACTGTGTGACAATGCGTATTGTAATAGGAGTATGGGTCCTCGGAATGCTGTACCCTACAGATATACAGACATGCACAAATACACATACTTGTCAGAACTCAATGGGTATCCCATACCTATCGACCAATTTGTACAACACAGTTGTGCTGGTACTGCGAGGCTCATGTAGCTGTTAGGGAGAGGAGAGTAACAGGGTACATGTAATGTCTCATACAGCAGCAGCCACATCTGACTATGGCAATGGGTGCTGCGGTGGTTGTGAAGGCCCTCATGGTATTTTCAACTACAGGTGTACTATCACACAAACACTGCTATCCTCAGTAATGCAAATATATACATGTGTCAGTACTGGGGTGCATCACTGCAGGTGGTCATAGGTGTGTACCTGGCTATTGTCCATGGAGAGATGGGTTGTGTAGGGGATGTGTGTACGGTGGTATCATGCCACCTGTCATGTGCCAGCAGGCAATCTATCGACAGACACCACTGTGGTGACCCTCAGGGTGAGAGTGACAAGCATCAGCCAATCCTCTGGGTGTCTCCTGCAAATGGCAACTGAGGTGATCCAGTTGACATGTATGCAACATGTATTACAACACATGCTTAGTGTCTGTGATGGAGACCTGTACCCAAGCATGTTCTGTTGACCATGGTAATGTAGTGGAGGTACCTGTGGCATGTGGTGCATACAGGGTGTTGTCTCCTATATGTGCCAGTTATAACACAGCTGGGCAGACATGTCAGTGTCAGTCAACCATAGGTTGCCTGTACTTATCCAAGCTGGATACCGGTCATCTGCACATCTGTACAGGGACTGACAGACATCTGCCTGACAAGTAGCTATGCAGTAGGATGAATGTGTTGACAGACAGACATTTGAAAACAATATGTATGCCATTACTACATATTGGAAGCCCTCATTGACATGTGCTGTACAGATGGTAGTCTATAGTTACATTCCACATATCAAATCAATATCTAGTAGGGGATATATACTGTGATACAGCTCACACACAAGGAACACAACAGTGAGGCCTCAGAGTACAGCTATGCCTGCAGGTGTGCTTGTTGTCAGTACTACATTTAGCACTCGGCACTTGCCTGTGAAAGCACTGTCAACAGTAGTATGGCCATGATACACTACATGCCAGTGTGACAGCATGTAACCTGGGTTACTACCATTGTATGTAACACATTCACATGGATAACAGTGCTGTACAGGTCTTATATACTTGTGTGTCCCAGACATGACACTCACACCCCTTGCTACAGTAATGACAGCACATTGATGCATGTATTATACATGACATTACATACACTTATTACAGAAGTCACTACCCTGATATGTTATCAGACTGGGATGTGAGCCCTGGTTACTAGGCTGAGCTCTGCTTAGCAGGTGTCAGCATTGCTGCAATATAACAGCTAAGCAGATCTGCACACTGGTAAGTGAAGCATACACTGTGTAAGTGCCCGTACATTTAACCAGAGCTTAGCACTGCTTAGCTTCACGCAAACCCATGGAAACACACTTAAAGCTGCTCAAAACTGACTTAAACACTCTGTATCCAGCAGCCCTTGTTCTGCCCAGCAACAAAATAAACAGCCCTTGCAGGTATTGAAGCCAGGACCTTACACACTATAGTCACAACAGTTACCCACTACACCATGACAGCTGTGAAGACAGTTGTTGTTTTTCCATTATATCTGTCACTACACAACTTGAATAGTATTGAACAATTGCTTTGACTTCCACAATTGTGTAGTACTTGTTATTGATATTACTGTTGCATCACATATTTTGTGATATCTAAATATACACACATCAGATACATACGGTGAGATACATCTAGGAAGGTATACACAACTGTGATGTTTACACATGACAGGAATATGGATATATACTTATACATATGTTGATATATGTCTACATGTACATACACATGTATATTCATACATATGTATTTCTACACATCTGTATAGTGCATCATATATATGTCCATTTGTAGATCTCTTTGTATGTACATATATATATATAACATGCGTGTGTGTGTGTGTGTGTGTGTGTGTGTGTGTATATATATATATATATATATATATATATATATATATATATGTATGCACATCCTATTTGTACAGATATATCTATTTATGTTGATATATATGTAGATATCTATAACTGTATGTGCATACATATCTATTCAGATATACCTATTTATGTCGATATGTATGTTGATGTCCATAACTATATGTGTATATATATATATATATATATATATATATATATATATATATATATATATATATATATATATATATATATATCTGTATATGTAGACACATGTGTATATGTATATGTTTGAGTGTTTATATGTATACATATGTATATATATATATATATATATATATATATATATATATATATATATATATATATATATCTGTATATGTGTAGACACATGTGTATATGTATATGTTTGAGTGTTTATATGTATACATATGTAAATATATATATATATATATATATATATATATATATATATATATATATATATATCCATATATGTATATAGATATGTATATGTGTATATATCTATATATGGATACATATATATATGTATGGGTCCCCATCGAATGGTCGACATTTCACAATGTCGACATTCATATGGCAGAGACCATATGATCGACATTTGAAATGTCAGTCATGGGGAATCGGCATCTCCCTACAGTGCGGAATGGAAAGATTTCCATTCCACACTGTAGTGTAATCTTGAAGTTGGTATATTTAAGTTTCTGGGGGTGTGGGGGCAGAGCCCCCCCACAGGGGTTGTGGAGGGGCTAAGCCCCCCTGCTAGCACTGTTAAGGTAATTCTTATTTGTTTTTTATGTTCTACTTGTATGGTCGACAATTCAAATGTCGATCATATGGTCTCGGCGATATGAATTTTGACATTGTGAAATGTCGACCATATCAAGTAGACCAGTATATATATATATATATATATATATATATATATATATATATATATATACACACACACATATATGTTTACCATATGTCCAGAACATGGAGTGGAGTCCTACCTCAGCACCAATAGTCCCATCCTCTTAGTGCAATGGGATGTCATGTATGTATTGCAGGTATATATGTAGACTGTTTCTACTGTGACATGGGTTGTCTTAACAGACCTGTTGTGTGTGGGAGGTCACATCTGCTTTTAACATGTGAGGCAATGGCTACTGACAGACATCCTAAAGACATCATAGTACAGTACCACTGCTAGCACAATAATGATTCTGTGGACTATAGCAGTGATATGATCAATATATGTGCACAGTCTGGCTCTCTGTGGTTAGTCTAGAGGTGTACACAAATCTCCTTCATGCAAGACATGTGGACCACTCCTCACAATGTGGTTGTTAATAGCCATGTACATGGGTATATCACGTAAATACTGGACTACATATGCCCACACAGTTTATGCATTCACACATGCCAGTCTGTCCTGACACATAATACCTGGTGGTGCAGAAGTCACATGGCCACATACCACCCAGTAGTTTGTGACATGCATCTCACTGCTTTGTCAGAAATCACAATAGTTATGGTGGCCTGGCAGCAGTATGTCTTGCAAATAACTGGACATAACAGCACACTGGGTAATTACACTAGGCTGCTAGACATGTCACAAAACACTGTGCAAACTACAGGCAGACTGCCACAACACTGGACTACATTTTGTATGGGGGAATACGCATGTACCTGCAATTATTGCAAGCTCTACATGCATGTCACAGAACAGAGTAACAGACACCTGTGAGAAAGTGCATACCAACAACCAATGTGAACACAGCCTCAGCCACATATGGTACGCAAGCTTAATATGACACTATATGGACTGTCTGATAAACACCATCCTCAAATATGCCACTCACACACTAACCCTACTTGCACTGGGTCATGACTCAGTGTGATCCAATGCCTGTCTTTGGTATGGGACACGTGTGTGTCTGGCCCTACAGACCTGAGACCCAAAAGGATACCATACCCTGGAACAGCATGTAACATCAAATAGAACAGGACCAAGAACAATGGTATCTACCACAGTCTGTGCAGAGTCCAAGGTACGTATGCGCAATACACATACTGTCGACAATCACCATGAGTACACTGACCCCAGTACTGTACACACAATCACAGAATGCCCAAATTATGTCCTCAGAAACAACCCCTACTATACATTACATGTCTAGCAGTCTAATATCTGACTGGCTTGCTATCAGGTATGATGTCAATAAATAATAGGTTCATAGGTTCATAGGTAGGTACTAGGCTATTAGCCCTAGGGCCTATATAAGCCTAGCCAAAGGTACCCTGGCTTTTGCCACCCAAGAAAATTATCTTCCTGTGCCACTGTGGAGCAGAGCCACAGAAGTGATCCCCGGGGTGTATTTTCTATCTCCCATCCAATCATCAAGATTTTTCTTGAACAGTGCTAATGAGCAGCTTTGTTTGATATAGACAGGTAGTTTGTTCCAGAGTATGGGAGGTCTCTGGGACAGGAATCTATCCCTCCAGCATGTTCGGTTTATTGTGGTGATGCGGTTTAGGTCCCTAGAGTGTGTAGCTCTTAGGGATTGGGATTTCTTTAAGTGCAGCATGTCTAAAAGCTCTGGGTTTGACATAGCTTTGTGTGTTAGGCAGAGATCGCCTCTGAGTAGGCGATATGCAATGGAGTAAAGCTGCAGTTTTTTGAGATGGTCTGCATAGGTCATCTCTTTGAGGCCGGTAATCCTCTTTGTGAGGTATTTTTGTGGCCTTTCCAGTTGTTGTAGATGTCTTGTGAGGTACACACCAAAAGGAGCATTGTACTCTATAATGGGTCTAATGAGTGACAGGTAGAGGGGAACAATGACCTCTTTTTTCCTGGATGAGAAACGTTTTGTGATGAGGTATGCCACATAGAAGGATTTCCTGACTACTGTGGTGATGTGATTATCAAAGGAGAGACTACTGTCCACCTGTGTCCCAAGGTCTCTTATCACACTTTTGGTGTTAAGTAGACTACCACCTATGTGGTAGTTCATGGGTACTGAGTTTTTACCAAAAGGAATGACAATGCACTTTTTGGCATTGAGCTTGAGGCCATGGCTTTGACACCAGGCATCTGTCTCTGCAAGGCCCTTTTGTAGGATGTCCACATCTTTTGGAGTTTTGATTATGGCTTCTAGTTTGCAGTCATCTGTGAACTTCGTTAGCCAAAGACCTTCTGTGTTGGACTGTACTTCAGAGAAGTAGATACCAAACAGGAGAGGACCCAGGACTGAACCCTGTGGTACTCCACTTGTCACTGGTCTGAAGCTGAATTTGGAGTCTGCTACTTTCACAGTGTGGGTTCTGTCAGTGAGCCAGTTGGCAACCCATATTGTGACATAGGGATTTATACCTAGTTTAGTGAGTTTATCTATAATTCCAGAGTGGGGGATGGTGTCAAAAGCCTTGGCGAGATCTAGATAGGCTGTGTGAACCACCTTACCCTCATCTACGGCTTTGGTGACTGCTTCAAAGAAGTCTATCAGGTTTGGGAGACATGATCTGCCTTTTACAAATCCAAACTGGGTGGGGTCCTGAGTTTGGTGATTACCAATGTCATTGTTTATAAGTTCCATGATACGCTCCATAGCCTTGCAGACCCGGCTCGTAAGGCTAATTGGCCGGTAGTTTCTGGGGTCTGTGGTGACTCCCCCTTTGTGGAGTGGGATAACTGTCTCTGTGCGCCATTCAGTGGTCACATAGTCTGAGGTGAGGCTATGATTGAACATGGTACTTAGGTGGGGTGCCAGTTCGTTCTGTAGTTCATGTAGAACACAGCCTGGGATGTCGTCAGGTCCAATGGATGCTGTGTTCTTGGCGTTGGATAGTGTGTTTTTTACCTGTGCAGCCATGATTACAGGAACTTTGCATTCTTCTGGTATAGAGATGGGGCCTTTAGGGGATGACAGAGGGGTAAAGTTAGCACTGAACCTATCTGCCAGGATGTTGGCAATATCCGTTGGTTCTGTATATTTAGTGCCATTGTGCTGTAACTCAGAGCAGATCTGAGTGTTGCCATGTTGCCATTGTGATTCTTGACATAGCTATAGAATGCTTTGTGGTTGTCTTTAGAGTCAGTGGCGATTTTGTTTTCATAACTAGCTTTGGAGGATTTTATGAGGGATCTCAGCTTCTTACTGAAGCTGACCAGGGAGTTTCTCCAATCATGGGATTTTACTCTTTTTTGCAACAGTTTCTTTCTTCTGTTGTAGAGTTTGTTTATGGCAGCGGACCACCAGATTGGCTTCCTTTTTTTAGAGGATAGCATCTTGGTTCTGTTAGGGATTGCACGATCCATGCACTCATGTAAGTGCTTATAAAGTGCATTTGTGTAGGATTCAGCAGTCATACCTCTATTGTCCGTCAGCATGGGTGTCGTGAAGTTTGCCACTTCTGTCTTAAGAAGCGTGAAGTTGGCTTTGGAGAAATTCTTTACTGTGGTTTCTCTAATGGGGGGTGGGGGAGGGATGTGGATGTCTAGGGTGATTAGCTTATGGTCGGATCTGACCAACGAGGAACTGACCTCTGGTGTGGAGCACCAGTTTCCCATGTTAGTAATAACCAGGTCTAGGATATTGCTGCCCCTGGTGGGGGTGTGGATAAGTTGATCCATGGCATTGGAATTTAGGAATTCCAGAAAACTTTGAGCACAAGAGTTGATACACGAGTAATTTTCCCAGTTAATGGTAGGGTAGTTGAAATCCCCCATTATTAGGGTGTTAGGTTGTACCCTAATATTTTCCAGTGTATTAATAAATGAGGAGTGGGAATCCTGGGGCATGGTGGGGGATCTGTAGCAAGCTACAATTTGGATTGCGGTCTTGCCCAGAGTTAGTTGCACTTGGATAATCTCGGATGCATTATGCTGAGCAACTAGCCTGGAGGTGTGGATATCCTTAATGAATATGGACACGTTTCCACCTTTAGTGTTTCAGTCCAGGTTAGGTGGCCGAAAGGTGTGGTATGAATTATAGCCTGGTAATGCAGGAGTACTCTCTGGTGCCTTGAACCAGGTCTCTGTCACTGCACAGATGTCGATGTTCTCCATTTTAAGGAGTGGCTCGATAGAGTGCATTTTGAGGTTTAGACTTCTAGCACTGAGTAGCAATACCCTCAGATTCTTCTTGCCTGTACCTGTTAGGGTGGTGAATTTGTCATTTGAACCTTGCCTAAAAAAGGCACTATAGGGGTGGCTAGAGCCTTAGCTAGTATCCGGAATCGCAGGGGCGACAGGTGCAGGCCATCTCTGGCAAAGCATCGTGGCTTGTCGATCATGTCATCCCAGGCAGACAGATACTGGATCCCCTTAGAATGACACCAGAAGCTTAGCCAATTGTTGAAGTCAATCATTTTGTCCTTGTACTGTCGTATCATTCTGGGTGATGGCAGGATGCTACTCAGGGCTAGGGTCATACCTGCTTGGGCTACAAGATTGGACAGCTCCTCCATGTCCCTTTTCATGTAGTCCAAGGAGGTACGTCTCAGGTCATTCACACCAACATGGACAATGACAGAGTCATATTTGTACTTGTTGTGGAGTGACATGAGTGCATGTTTTATGTGGTGGATCCTGGCACCCGGCAGGCAGCTGACAGTAACTTTCTCCTTGTTTAGCCTGGTGAGTGGAACATCAGTGTGCCTGACTATAGAGTCACCTATGACTAGAGTGTTGGGTACGTTGTTATGCCTTATGGGCTGTGGTTGAGTGGCACACTGAGTTTGTGGGCTATGTGTCATTTGGGTTGTGTTGGGGGGTGGAGGTTGCTTGTGTTTCTGCTTTGGAGGTCCCTGTTGCTTGGGCAGGTTTTTACTGAGAGCCTCTGCGAATGTAGGTGTGTGTTTTGTGTTTCTATGTTTTTGTTTTGGTGGTGTAGGTTTTGAGGGACTATGTGCTGAGTGTGGTGTGGTGCAAGTGTTTACCTTCTCCTCTTGACTGTCTAGTCCAGTCTTGGGTGAAGAGAGCTTTGCTTCCAGTTTGGCTATATAAGTGCATCTCTCACAGGTTGAGTGTTGGGTGGTAGGAGGAGAGGGCTGTCTGTGTACATGAGGCAATTACTGCATTGCCCCAAGATGCCCAGATTCATCAGGTAGACAGAAGAAAACACCGGGGGCTGACCCTTAGACATGCCTGGATAGGTGCTTATTTGTTAAGTACTAGAAACTGTTTTCCTCTAGACAGTGAGGAAAGTTGAGTGCTGTAGTAATTTGTAGCTTATTTAGTGCTTACAATAAGTTCTGAACAAGTGCTGAAACAAAAAACTGTCTAGTTCTAAGAAACAAAATTAAGCTAGAAGGCTTCCTTTCAACACAGAATGGCTTGGGCCCTAGAAGCCTACAAATAGTCCTGGACACAGCAAATCTATATCCAGGCCTCACTACCCACAGGAAAGGCAGGAAACAAGCTTAGAAAAAGTTTTTTTTTTTTTTTTTAGTGGAAAGAGAGAAAGGAGTAGCAGAAACTAAGCTGACTGGCCTTCTCAAATGTTCTCCCTGTACTGGGTAGAATGAGGTAATGACACTAGACTGGGAGGAGGGTCCCAGATCAAATTTACACTAGGGGCGGGCAACTGCAAAGCCACCAACTGTAAAAACACTATACAAACAGGGAGGGTGGGTGGGTGCGAAACAAACTGCAGAAAGGCTTCCTTTCAACACAGAATGGCTTGGGCCCTAGAAGCCTACAAATAGTCCTGGACACAGCAAATCTATATCCAGGCCTCACTACCCACAGGAAAGGCAGGAAACAAGTTTAGAAAAAGTTTTTTTTTTTTTTTTTTAGTGGAAAGAGAGAAAGGAGTAGCAGAAACTAAGCTGACTGGCCTTCTCAAATGTTCTCCCTGTACTGGGTAGAATGAGGTAATGACACTAGACTGGGAGGAGGGTCCCAGATCAAATTTACACTAGGGGCAGGCAACTGCAAAGCCACCAACTATAAAAACACTATACAAACAGGGAGGGTGGGTGCGAAACAAACTGCAGAAATGTTTCTCACAGCTGAAAAGCAGCAATGAGCATTTAAATGAAAGTTTTAAACAGCTAAAGGAGCCTCTAGAAAAAAGAGTTTAACTGCAACAAGTTATCAGAAACAACAACCCAACAGATGCTTAATAAAAGTGGACAATTTCCAGTTAATACCTCACACACAGTGAAACTAGCTAGAAAAATACACAGTACACAACGTGCTATAAATAACAAAGATATAAAGAACAAGATAAACAAAAAACAGGATACTTAATGTTATATATTATAGCTCCGAGTTTGCTGAGTGTCCTTCCTTCGATTAGCTCAGTGTAAAATGGCAGAACACTCACAAATGAGCTTTTTAGGTAACAGAAAGTTGAAACCTGAGACAGCTTATAAGAAAGAAATCTCAAAAGAACCAATGAGGTGCTTAGTCTAAGCTGTAGTCCAGGTGACCTCAGTCAGCCAATGACCTCAAACAATTCTCACTCACTGAAATGCCTGATGGCTTTGGCTAAACCAAGATTTTCCTGAATATGTGCTCAGACACACAGCCTCCACAAACACTAGGCCCAAATACAAGCCTGGATATGGAAATGCTACAAATATCCCCACTACTTAGAAACAAACTGCAGAAATGTTTCTCACAGCTGAAAAACAGCAGTGAGCCTTTAAATGAAAGTTTTAAACAGCTAAAGGAGCCTCTAGAAAAAAGAGTTTAACTGCAACAAGTTATCAGAAACAAACAACCCAACATATGCTTAATAAAAGTGGACAATTTCCAGTTAATACCTCACACACAGTGAAACTAGCTAGAAAAATACACAGTACACAAAGTGCTATAAATAAAGAAATAAAGAACAAGTTAAACAAAAAACAGGATACTTAATGTTATATAATATAGCTCCGAGTTTGCTGAGTGTCCTTCCTTCGATTAGCTCAGTGTAAAATGGCAGAACACTCACAACTGAGCTTCTTAGGTAACAGAAAGTTGAAACCTAATGGTGTACAGAACATATGCACCTGTTAGTGCATGACATATGTACAAAGGTTGAAAGACTTGTGGCTGGGGCTACAAACACTGGCCCAATATTGGCATGTTTCTGTGATAACCTCATACATTTACTGCCATACCAGGGTTTGTTATGACATATGTCCTATGAGGGATATGAAGTCAGTAACTCTCATGGCTGTCATCACATACTGACTGCAATCCTCATACTATGCTACTGCAGTTCTCAGATAGGTGTTCTATGAGTAACACAAGAAACAAAAGGCTCCACACACTGCCCAGTCTGCAGATAATCCTACAGATGGCTGTTTCCTCAAACACATAACACTGTCATGACAGGTATTAAATCATGTAGACCATCCGTATCCACACACACCCTGTTAAACCGACATTACTCCAAATGCAGAAAAGCAACACTTACATTCTATAGTCATGTCTGGCACATCCCTCTGCTGTCTGTTGGCCTGTTTCCACAGTGTATGTTGTTAGAGGTAAATCCCAATGCCATCTGTGATGCTGTTTGCCAAACACCAGATTTAGGTCCTGCTCACATTGAAGGAAAAGGCGCAACACCAGTATGATGTTCTTAGATATTGGAGTGTGTTTCCATGCAATTGGGTATGGGAATGTTACCACAGCTTTTCCACATGCAGTCAGCTAGAGGGGGACTGCAATTCATGCAGAGGCCATCAGCTGATCATGAGCATCACTAACAAAACACAAGCTGCTGCCTAAGCAAAGCAGGTGTACTTTTCCACATCCACCAGTGAGGGAGTGAGAGAGACAGACAGAGACAAAGTAAGTCAGGGAGGGGGTGGGAGAATAAAACCTAAGCACATTTGTGTCACACACCTACCAGTACAGGGTTTCAAACCCCTGACTGGCTATGTATTGTAATCACATGTTTATGCAGTTATTGCATGCACCACATAGCTTATATGTTGGGGAGCTGTCTAAAGGTATATCTGATGGGGAGTGACATCTGCAACAGTGATATAGTAGCGATAAGGTAGGTGTAGTACATGTGCCTATCCACATGAACAGGTGTCAAAGTCAACACAGCCACACTGTCTCAGGGGTCACACACATTGACACAGTTAGCAGGTTCAGGAATACACTTCCTAACTAGCTAGTTTGCCACAATACAGTAATGCGGAGGAATCACATGCACCGCAGGGGTTATCCGGATGTTATATGTGCAAAGAGAATGTAAAGGTGTTTGACATCAGACAGCATGCTTCAGTAGGCCAATGAAAGTTGTAGTGAGTGTGAATGTGGTCAAAAGCATCATACTCCACACATACAGACACAGGGTGCCAGTAATGAAATGCATGGGTGCATTGCTTCATGGGTGTGTAGTGGTTGACTGTGCCAG